>NC_048428.1:19899673-19908903 GCF_013103735.1 Etheostoma cragini
CCAGGCAACACTGCAACATTAATCACTTGAATGTGCTGTTGTTATTTGGAAGTGTGTGTGTGTGTTGGGGGGGGGGGGTTGGGTGGATGAATCATTGGCCACTTAGAATGTTAAAATTAGAAAAATAAATAAAACAGTGGCAGGGGTTAACTAATTAGCATAGTTGTATAATACCTCAAAACTTCTAGCTGCTCTGGAATCAGTGTGCTCGGAGTAGACACAGCGATCCAACATATAGTCTTTATGTTAAATTGCAATATGTCTCACTTCAGTGTTCTGAACACTTCAAATTGTCTTTCTGTCACTGTCCATGGTGCTGAAACATTTCTGTCTGTATCAAAAATCTCTATCATTTTCAATACCCTATATAACGGACACTATATAATTCATTTATAGTGAGCAGAGATTTCAGAAACTCAAATGAGATGAATTTATGCAATTTTCAACCTAAGATGGAAAAAGTGTTTAACAATATGACTCTCATTTCCCAGGCACAGCCATTGGGAATAATTGGGGTTCAGAGTCTTGCTCAAATATTTAACCATTAAACGCTAAGGGAAAACCAATGATTAAGTTTTACTTAGAATAAAATAGAATAACATAGAAAGGAATAGAGTAGAATAGAATACATTAGACTTTATTGCCCCTGTTGGGAAATTTGTTTTGGGTATACTACTGCAATCTGTTGCTTTACAACACAAACACGTAAGAGAAAAAATAAATAGAATCAGTATAAAAAAAATAAACAGAAGATCAATGAAACATCTTAGGACATAAAAGAAGGACACATATTGCTGTTCAGAACATATGACATCTTAGATAGTAAGTGTAATAATTAAAGTGCTGGTGTGTTTTTGCCCTTTTGTTCTGTTGTGGTCAGATTTACTGTTAAACTACTTGCAGCAGTTTGCACTACAAAAGTCACATGCACTACTCTTCAATGTTTTTTGAACCCTTCTCACACCCTGGGGAAATGGATTTGGAGGCAGTGCCAGAGGTCTGTAGCAAATGCTTTTTATTCACTGCACTATGGCCGCTGGGGGCATTCAGTTTGTACAGTGAGGAGATAGGCCTGTATTAAAATGGATTCCCTGAATGTGAGCGAGCAAATTTTATGCCACACACGCTGCCATTAAACAATGCCGTTCCTCTAGGCCTAGAACAGCACATTTCAATTACGTACTGTAGCTATATCTGCCACCTTTGCTTCTCCCAGGAGGAGGTAAATAAACATGAAAATGGAGAAACAACATTAAATCTGACTCAAAATAATTTCACCAACACAACCCAAGTTTATCCTGCCGACGCTACCAACGTGTGGAAGTGTCATAGCTCTCCATATACGTATGGCAGTGTTTGAAATTGCCGATGCTTTTCCACCTGCATTTTCATGTACAGCATGTCGCTCTGTGTGCACCTACTGTATTTGTCTGCACACATTTGCCTGCATGGTTCCCGGGTGAATTCATTGGTGGATTTAGCTATTGTCTCCCATAATCCTATGTTTTGCAGATGTGGTGTGCAAGCCCCCTCCGTCCTTCTTTTTTCTTTTCTTCCCTGTATCACACTGGGAAACAGATGATCATCCATTGAACCCATTACTTAGCCTGATCCTCTTATCATTACCAACCTTCCCGAGTCTCTAATTTTGGGGTCTGCCAAACTCTGCTCTGTGTACAATGTGGCTTTCTTCTTTGCCCCGCTGTGTTTTTGTTTTTTTATTGATGGTGTGAGAGAGGAAAGTCAAAGGAGAAAAAGCAAGAGAGAGACAGAATGAGAGGGAGAAAGGTAGAGAGAAGAATTGTCTACACACATTTGCACACCTGTCCCTGGGGATACTCCACCAATCTGAAATAAGACAAGTCTGTGGGCGGGTCAGTATTCTGGGAACACAGTGAACAACTCATGAAGTCGTCATCTCCAGCTACCTACTCCCCACACCTTTCCCAGGAACAGCTCGTTCTTTCTCTCCTCTCCTCTCTTTCTCCCTCTGTCCGTGTCCATGCTAATATCACAACCCCACATGGGTACAGGCACATGGTGTTCAGTAAACTACCCTGTGGGGGGGATGGTCAGTTAAAGGGGCTCAGAATATTTCACACCAACAATGCCTCTGTGCAGCAGATTATCACTGTAGGGAATAGATCATGCTGCCTCCTTGTTACATGGCAGTATATCAAACACTGCAAGTAAAACAATAAGAGGACAGATGCATCCTGGCCATCCATTGAGGTCATACATGATGTAAACAAATAACTGTCTTCATTTACACCTTAATTGCTTTCTGTCCCTTTCTATTATACAATTACTGTCAACAAAAAGGTCACCATGCAATGATCTATAGCCATGACTATGAGCGTATTAAGTACATACAATGTACACATACGTGATTTACACACACACATGCGTTCTTACACATGCACAGAACATCCTGAGGCAGCTCTTCCACTGAGCAGGGAATCAATTACTCACTCAGCTACATATTTTTGGGGATCAAAGGATCACACACCTTTGTGCGCTTGTGTGCTGGGGCATGTACTAAAATTGTACCAGTTAACGAATACCTCACTCTGATACATCAGAAAAACAAATAGAGATTTGCATTCCCCCAAAGAACATTTTAGACACTTACATCAGGAATACCCTGAAAGGCACAGAAACAGAATTGGCTACTTTTGCAATCAGATGAAATATTTGCTGTATCCCCGAAATGAAACAAGTGACAAAATTACCACTCCTTAAAAGTATTTTGTTGAGGTAAATTTGCATGAAAGAGGCAGGATTTAATGAGACCCTAACCCATGTGTATACATTTTTTTCAGTCTTTCAAAAGTGAATTTGTGTGTAAAGCTGTTTTAGACAAAATCTGAGGAAAGTGTTGTGTTTGATGGTGAAAGAAAATTGATACTATTACATTCTAACATCATGCATATAGCGGTTTGTGATTAAAACTAGCACCGATAGTGCTACACATCCATTTTTGGTAAATAATAATGGTTGTTCTTACACAATTACTGCTTGCAAGATGGTACAGCAGAATATGTTTTTAGTGAAGTTGTGACTTGTATGTTACTTTTTCTGACAATATATTTATACATACGTTTTTTTTGGGAGCGGGACATGATGACATACATCTTATGTACCCGAAATTCAGACAGCATTTTGGGAGAATAACTCAATCCAGAAAAGGAATCCATCTCATCCCCGAATTAGAGCTTTGCATACAAAAATCTTCACTTTCTGACCTTATCATTTTTCTGCTTTCCGTATAGCACAGAAATTGCTGTGGCTGTTTTGGCATTATGCAAAGTTAGCATTGCTCTGCAGTTTTTTTTTTCTCTATTGAATCTCAGTAGCACTGTCAACAAATGGCATTTCAACTCACCACAGGGGTCTACTGCATCCTGCCAAAGAGAAGCGGAGCACAGACTATGAAGAATTTGCTTATACATTTGTGAATGTTTTTTCTGCGTGTGTGCGTGTGTATGCACCCATGTAGATTGGTGTGTGGGCGAGAACTACTAACTTCAATCCATTCATATTATTAGGCTTCTTAACTGTTATGTGGCACATTCAGAGAAACTGAGAAGAAACATTTGCCAGCTGTTCAAGTAAAACTGGCATGATGTATTTTATTAGCACAAGGGCGGAAGTGTGGAAGCGTTAGTAGTGGTTCCAAATGGAAGCACGTAGTAACAGTTTGTAAACTATCGAAAACTGCATTGCATAGTCTTATTTGCCAACCTGGCTAGACAGCAGTACTTGGTGCCGTAGTATACCAGACAGATTAGAGATCATCTTTAAGCCCAGAGCAATTCCATTCTGATTTATATGGCCAAATGTGGGCAAGGCGTCAGTGTAACGACGGTTTCATTATTGCAAATGATGTTATTAATGCACTTTATGTCCTACTGACGCTTATCACCATCTTGAAAGGAGGTGTGCCTTTTAAGAGCAGTCTCCTGAAACCCTAATGAGATGATACTGAGACTCATTCAATGTCTGCTCATGCAGCACTCATAAATGCATATTATTATCACTCCCTGTCACTGAGCTGAATGCCTTCAATGTCCAAAGAGAAATAATATCTTGCTCTTGCTTTATGCAGTTAAGACAGCAGGTGGAAGAATAATAATGCTTCTATTAAATGTGGTTGGATATTATGTAAACTAGGCATATCCTAAACAGAGCTGAGACTGTACACAAATGAGGAAGACTGTTAATGTGGCGAGTTTCACTTCATAAACCTAAACAATATGAATACATTATGAAAGCTAATGTTAAGATTGATGAACGAATTCTCTGACAGGCTTTTCAACGCCCTATTATCCAAGTTTCAAACTGGTATGGTCGTTAATGGAATTGTTTAGAGAAAACTGCACTGTTATTTTTTTAAATGAAATATAATATCCATAAATTGTTAAGTGGCTCCTAAGGTCCTGTAAGGACATGAGATTAGGATATTATTTTATGTATGAAGTGAATCTTGGACAAGAACTCTTAAAACATGTTTCATATACAGGCAAAAGTTTTAATAATTGATTGCGTAATATGTCTCATCAAAGCCTAGCTATTTAGTAGATTAACACTCATTGCACTGGCTGGCTCATTCTATTCCTCGCTCTAACTTTAGTCGGTGGCTGTAATGTCCTCTTTCTTTCACCTCTGACAGTTGTGGGTCCCCCCTGGAAAATGAGATGATAGCTCTCACAGGGTTCATCCTAGGAGTAATACTTTTTTTTCTAATATCACTTGTGCATTTGTGCCACTTGACATTTGGTGAAGTGATATTTAAGGGCCCTGCAAATGCTATATGTGTTAAAAAGTTGGTATTAAATGAGACACTTTTGCTCTGTGATTCAAAGAAAGTGAGACCAAAGGCCTGGACCTCTTGCTGTGGGTCACTGTGCACTTGATGTATTAATCCATTCCGCAAAAAAAAAGGTACAATAAATGAGCCCTGACGTGCTGAGAATATGCTTTATATGGCATAGGCGCTCAGAGAGAGAGAGAGAGAGAGAGAGAGAGAGAGAGAGAGAGAGAGAGAGAGAGAGAGAGAGAGAGAAATGCCATTGCTTTGAGGCATGGACAGAAGGAACAAACCGTTAGAGAGTAACATCACATAGCTGAAAGATTCAACACGGTCTCACAGCAGTTCGTAAAATGGTCAAGTTGTTTTTAATCTATTGGTACATGTACTGTACACGGACACGTTTCTGCATTTTTTTCGAGATGCTCAGCACGTAATGGGAAGCATCTTTACGGAGGTTGGCTTTAGGAAAAAAAACTGTGGAAAGGACACGTCATACGTAAGGACACAATCCGCAGTCTCTGGGGGACGCGCAACAACTACGAGGCGCGATGTGTAGGAAAAGTAAAACGTGGAAATGAATCACCACACGCGGGAGACGATCCCCGGTCTGCAAGGTGAGAGTCCTGTGTTGTTTGACCCATGCACCAACGCAACCAACCTCCCTGTGCCGATTTTCATCTTTTCATACTTTTTGCTACCGTAGTTGGGCTGTCATCATGAAAGATGCTTCCGATTGAAATACAGTAGATTCAAGTTTGTGCTCAACACCACGACGAAAACAACATAAACGTGTCCGTGTACACGAATCAATAGATTAAATAACGTGACCATTTAACGAACTGTCGTGAGACTGGTTTGAAAGATTACAGGTTCCGCCCTCACACCTGCCAGGTGTCCTGCTGGTACAGCGTTATTTAACACAACAAGGTTCCTGCAAGTGGCTTATTATGTATCTTATTTCAATAGTTTCTAGTTTTTCAAAGTTACTTCCTTCACTGTTTTTCCCAGTGATGTTGTCTCTGTTAAAGAAGTAAATAAATGTAAATGAAAAATAAACTGCAAAGGCATCAAGGATCCAAACCAATAGTCACTTCATTGGAATAGTAGTGGAGGTCTAAATTTTAGATGTGAATATAACATACAGAATGGCATTCTTGGAGGTGGGAGTGCTCGGGGGGCTGCAATGTCCCCATCACGTGATACAGCACCCCCCTTGTCCCCTCCAAGTGGCTTAGCTGAGGTAGGCTATATACTGTATGTATAGTTTCAGGCTTTTTCTTTCTGTTGTGTTACGTTCCACCTCTCCTGTTCCCTGTCAAATGCAGGAAGGAAGAGTCGGACAGCGTTTGGACAGACTGTCCAGCATTAAAAAAGATTCAAGTTCAAATGCAATATTTATATAGCAGCAAACAAACACAGGACTTCCACCCAGGAGAATGGTGTCTTTCTGTGGTTTGAAAAGAAAAGTAAATTGCAAGTTGTTTCAACTTTACATATTAAACGGAAGAACGCCACGTTCTACGTCCCAGTAGTAATTACTTCATGTACGTAGTGTGAGGAAACCAAATGTACTGATTTCAACCCAAACCACAATATTTTCTAAACTTAACTCAGTAGTTTTGAGCCCTACGACTAGCCAAACTGGGGCCGGTTTCGACAACATTAACGACGTCCGTTGCGTTGAGGTGAGAGGACGGAAAACGCTCCTGTGGGTCAGATTTTCTTTCACAGCTATAGGTACTAATTTATCATGTGTCTCTTATTTGTCAGTAGAGGGAAGGGGCGAACAATTGAACAACAAAGTGGTCATTTGGTTTGGAATATTTGTTGGACTGACAAAAATTCACTTTTGATTTTTCCTCTGAATAAGCTAAACACTTCTAGCTGATTTTTCACATTAAAGGTATTGAGGATTTCCCCATATTGGTGGGCTTTTGATGTGAAAATACACAGAAAGTGTTGAGTTTCAATAACAGCAGCACTACATCAAGCAGAAAAAGTGGAATAACTGGAATTAATAGGTAGATGAGAAAGGTATTCATGCTAATAGAAACTCAGAGCAGCAAAGTGATGGCCTGACTGTTGTACTGAAGGAATAAGTGCTGTGGAAGTAATGAGTTTGTGAGCCGTTGTTAATGACTAAAGATAATTTCACCCTCTTTAATGTTTTTCCTTAATGTTTCATTAGAAACCAGTCTTTATTTGTCTGGCCCGGTAATGACACTGAATCCTGGTTTTTATATAAGAATTCCCTATTTTACATTTTTCTCTTAGTGTCTGAAATTCCATACCCTTTTGAGAATGATCATCCCCTCTTGGTTGTGTTCATTGGTGGTGATGTCAAACATGGCGCCTCCATCACCTGGCACGATGGTGTACTCTACTTCGGCATTTCTCCCGATGTCCAAGTCATGGGCTTTGATTCTTCCAACAGCAGACCCCACTGCAGAGGACTCAGGAACTCGTAGATGAAAGAAACCTACAACAAACAAACATCACACCTGACTCATTTATCATCATCACTTGGCATCGGATGGAAAATACTGAGCTCTTCACATCCTCTGTTCTTTATGTAGTTTCTCACAGACCCAAGGGTTTCTTATCCACCCACAGGCAAGCAGCTGGTATGCTCTGTGTGAAGACAGCCCTGTAGCTATGGGCATGGCATTATTCCATTTTGACGTGCTTGGACATACAGGCTGCTCAGCTACTTGTAAATGGCTGGTTCAACCTGTACGATCCAACAAAAGAGCCTAAGGGCTCCAATACTCCCTGCTTCAGAAATCACTGCTTATGACTTGTAAAGAAATCTACAAGAAAACAAAGTGTGATTGAGTGATTGATTGATTGATTGATTATCACTTATGCCTGACAATAAAGTTAATAACAAGTCATCTTTTTCTGTGTTCTCCTTCACTGTCTGAGATTGCGAGCTGTTTGAACAATGGCATCTGCTTTTGCCACAGCAGTGTTGTAGTCAAGACCAAGACAAAGACTTTGAGGGGTTAAGATTGAGTCAAGACCAAGACCAGACCAGTAGCAGACAGCTTCTCATGTCTCCCGCATTCACTTTCCTGGGAGTGCGTGTAAAGAGGGCAGGAGAGGGGGTTTACAGTAACACATTTCACATGAGTCAAGTTTTGGTTGCAATAACCAATAACTTGAAGTTATTGGTTAACACGTGAATCAGACTATACACAGGCAACATAGTGACATCCCTGCAGTTGTGGTCTTAACCGGTCCTTAAAAAAATCCTGTTTATCCGAGACCGAGACAAGACATTCAGCAAAAATGTGGTTGATTCCGAGACAAGACAGATGCCTTCAAGAACGATTTATAGTACTAAAGCACTGTGTCACAAAGTGGTCAACTTCACTGTTGCATTTCAAACTAGCGCAAACACCTGGTGGATCCATAGAGGTGCCATGGGGAATTCCGTAACATCATACAGTAATAGTTTCAAACTTATTATGAAGACATGGAATATTTTGGGGTAATTCCGCCTCTTCTTCTACATTCAGAATTGTGTCAGTTCAAGACAGGTTAGGAAATCAATCTGACAATCATTTTGAACATTCATTTTGAAAGAGGTGCTATGTCAAAGACTTTTGGGACTATTCATTGTGACCAAATGAGGGAAATGTCATGAGTCCTTCACACAGCGTAGCGCCGATTGGACCGCATGACGAGCTTAGCTGTTTGGTTAATTTTATTTTAAGACATTCTCAACACATTCGACTAATTCCTGACACTTCTCTGGTATACATATAATTAGCCAAGACGAGTTCTAAATAAACATTAGTTTTTTGGGGGGATTTTGATTTTTTTTGTCACTATATGTCGTGTAAACCCTACAAATGGAGAAGACGATGTACAGGAGAGAAAGGAAAGTACGAGACTCTTAGAAGCTCCCACTGAGAATAGTGCTACTTGACACACAAAAGCATCAAAACTCTGAAATGGATGAACCCAAACATAAATGTTGACAATATGTCAGAGACAAAAGCGATGCTGCTTGGCACAGAGCAAATTTATTTTTTCTTGTTGGCCCAAAATAAATATATCAAAACAAAAACAAAATGTTCACTCTTTGCTTAGGTTATAGAGGAAGGTTGCATTAAATGTTCTTTTAAATCAATACTATCCTTGAGACTGTGCTGCACCATGCGATACTGCTGTGCATATGTTATTGCATTCTCCTATTTGTTATTCCTCAATTTTACCATGGAGCACGGAGGATTTTCCTTCGTGTTGATCCTAGGATTTTGAGAGAGGAGCTGAACATATGGAATGAATTTTGCTGCTATAATTTCAATAAATAATCAAGTACTTTCAAGGACATGCATTCATCTAAAAAAAAAAAAAAGAAGTATTTTAAGGTTCATGTCCTTTCAAGGATAGGACGTGGCGCCGCTGC
>NC_048428.1:19909003-19912250 GCF_013103735.1 Etheostoma cragini
ATATATTTATTTTTTCTTCTTTTTAACCTGTAAGCCTTTTATGGATGGAAAAGGAAAGACAACAAAGAGAGGATTTGGGACGGGGCAGCGGTGCCACCATACTTGGCCCAAACCTCTGTGCTGTGACAGCATTATGGAAATATCATCTTTTCCTCGCAGCCAAAGGAGCTTGACCGTCTGACTGCCATTTACATTCAGAGGAGGCCGCTCGGTGTCGCCCTTAAAATACCCGAAGAGACTGCATCAATACAGAACAGTATTTTTGCTCTCCTTTCATACGCTTCCTGATTTGCAGTAGGAAACATTTTGCCCACAATTTAATATTTATGCTTAGAATAAGTAGAGAAGCTTTCACAGATCAATGTGTTTACAGTAATGAGGTTTTTTTCCAGCTTGGGTTTTTACATGACCTGGTGAACTGTACAATCAAATTAATCTGGTTTAGGAGCTTATACAAAATACTGCATGAAATACAGTGTTTAAATACACTGACTCAATCCCTGGTGCAGCACCATCACGCTCAACCCCAGTCTTAATATAGAAGGATAGCCCCATGAGAGAAACAACACCAATCCTAGTTTATTTGCCAGGAGTAGAAGATATATATGCAAGCATGTTAAATGAACAGGCCTTTGCTTACTACAGTGCATAATGACAAATAATGACAACCAATTACGGAGAGTAGACGTGATGAATACCTCCTGCCCAGTAATTGTGTTTGTGTTCATTTTGTTATAATATCATAACAAATGTGTGAACCTGCGTAAAGTCATGTGCATTGCTATTGCTTGACAAAAATGAAAGTTGGTGTTGTTAAACAGCAATCATTTAAAAACAAAAGATCTACAAAGGGCACTCACTTTTAGAGAACCTTGGTGGATTATCGTTGACATCACTGAGAGTGATGTTGATGGTGGTGGTCCCAGCCAGCCCCCCCAGCTGGCCCCCCATGTCCTTGGCCTGGATTAATACCTGGTACTGTTCCTTCACCTCTCGGTCCATATTGGGCAAAGCTGTCTTTATCACGCCTGGTGAGCAGCAAGGTGAATAGGAAATATAGACAACAAAGGAGTAGCAATGGAGGGTGATTGATGGAGATGGTGAGATAAAAGACAAAAGGGAAGAAGTGGTCAACATCAAATCTTGTGAATTATGTTTGACGCTAAATGTACAATTTACCTCAAAATGCACAATATATTTACACAAAAAAACTCCCAAGGAAGAAGCTGCTTGTGCAGCTCTAACCAAGGCTGAAATAGAGGTCATTTTGCAAACTGGAGACACTTGACATTCAATGGGAAACTCTGGTGAAGCCATATAATGATTCACTTGAGGATCAGAGACCCTGAGATCAGAGAGCGTTTGTACTGCAGATTAATAGCTAGGTCAGTGGGAGGTTGGCAGGCTAAAAGGAAGCAGGCAGCATAGGTGGGTCTGCACTTTTCCCCTCCTCTTATTCCATTTTATATGTCGTGTGGATGTATTTGATCCACAGACCCCTAACAAGTGTGAACACAAAATCAAAGACTATGTTTATTTTTTTGATATATCTCTCATCTTTTTTGGAAAATGGGGATGTCTGTTTCTGAGACTGACAATTCTGTGACACGCATGTTGTTGTAATCCCCTTCCCCTGCTCACCTTTTTCCTCCCAGTGTTGGTTCCTGTTGTTGATGTGCGATTGGAGATAGAAGCAGGCCCAGCAGGGCAAACATTTACTTTAACAGTTTGATTTTTTTCCAGCATCAGTTTGAAATACAGTCACAGTACGCGCACTGTGAAGCTCTGGCATGAGCGGCATAATCAGCAACAGATTCCACCGTATCTGACTGTGTGATATGTATGAACCTATTTTCGTATGCTTTGAGCTGCCCCAGATGGTAAGCCAACAGCAGCCCACTGCCGGCAAACCGGTGGTATGCAGGTATTTCAGATTTAAATACCCTGCAATACCCTGCCTTGCTGCCACTCTGCAACCTTTTAACTGCCATCTTCCGCCTATGACACACACCGCCTACACCAGCAAAGTGCAGCTGTACATAAAGAGGAATTAACTAAATAATGCTGCAGCATTGTTTTTCTGTCTTTGTAGTTTGTGTCTTTTGGAGATTTCAATTTAAGCCACTGTATCGGTTTGCTGACTAATTTCAGTATCCTTACAGAAGTAGATAGAGAAAGTCACTGGCGGTTTTGAGATTGCAGATCATTTCCCAATGCTGGGGCTGTCAGTTTGTGGGTTCATCTGACATTTTGATATGTCGCAAAAAGTGATGGCATTGCTCTGCCCCAGCAAGCTCGCAACTACCATCTTTAGAGCCACTTTACTCAAAAGTAATTGTATATTTGCCTCTTTTTATTTTGATCCAGCTTCATGTGTCTGAAGCAAATATTCTGAAGGTTTACATTTGTTTTATCAAAACGGTTTGATGATTAAATACTAGATATGACTACTGCTTTATTTAAATGCAGTGTTTAATACAACTGACCCTTTATTTCACACCTGTCACATAAATAATTCACTGTCTTTATTGGAGCATGTGTCTTTTTATGGCCTATGATTTGTGGAGTGGCCCAGGGGTCATTTCTGGGACCAGTTTTATTCTCATGATATATGCTTGCACTGGTCCACACTTATTATTGTGGACCAGTATATCTTAGTATATCGCACACACTATTTAGAAGATAATAAATCATACATTTTCTTTGAGCCTAATGGCCTAGATAGCCTTATTTCACTCCATGATTGCCTCACTGCAATTGCCAGGAGCACATAAAACAGACGTACAGTACTTTGATTTCACATATTTAAGGTAAAAACGTTTATGACCTTTACACTGACTCAAAAACTATTTTGCAACATACATCTTCAGAGATAACACGTTTACCTGTTTTGGGGTCAACAGAGAAGTATGGCTGGCCATGGAGGATGCTGTATACCACTCTAGCACTGTTTCCATAGGTAGGGTCATCTGCATCTGTGGCAGTCACTTGCGTCACATATGTCCCTGGGGAAAAGAATGGGAAGACATACTGGCTTTGACTTCATATGTTTCCTCGCACGATCCTAACACTTTGAAGTTCATCAGTTCACTGAAGGATCTCGCCTGACACTAATAAAGGATGCGTCGCATGTGAGAAAGCTCCAGCTTATCCTGAACGGTCAGAGTTGTTGTTCGGATGTTGTTCAATTTTCTTGTGTTATGATGTGAGTTGCACGTTTGTCGCATTTCAAAGAGATTCATCAAAA
>NC_048428.1:19912321-19913173 GCF_013103735.1 Etheostoma cragini
TTTTTTTATATATATATATAGACCATTCATTTAACAATGCGACCATTAAGAAAGCAAAGGGCCATGGCAAGAATAGTATTAGCATGGCAGTCTTCCAAACCCCTGCAGTAAGAGGGACAAGAATAATTACTTGTTGGATGTTTGGCTCATCCTCCTTAACAAGCTGGCATTGCACATGGTCCTTATTAACCATGTATTTAAATTCAACAGATTCAATCCAAAGTTTCCAGTTTGAGGAGGATAATCAACAAAAAATGCCTTGTCAGCCTGACTATTTTTTAAATCTAAACCGCAAGCCGGGTGTTTCTTGGGCAGATGGGCAGATTCTTTGGAAAGATTCTTTGGAAACGACTTGTAGACAGGTTGACATGGGGTGTATTCACAGGCAGACAGCTCAGTGCACATATGTTCACCATGTATCAATCAAATACCCACATCTGGCTAGCTTTAGAACAGGCTGTGTGAAATATTTTCAACTGCAGGATGAGTGGAACACTTATATGAACAGGAGACCCACTGGCCAGAGGGTTGGTCATTTTATATTCTGGTAAGCTGGTAGTTGTCTGTAAGGAACTTGCCGTATATGAAATAGGTTTTGCAGTCCAAGCAGATGGCCACAATCCGTTATAACAAAGCATACATGCCTGATTACACATACAAGAGAAGGACTGCATTGTGTTCCAACAGGACTATACAATAGATGAGATAAAACAGCAAGGGAGAGGATGAGCTCAGATGTAGTGAAAGTTTAAAAGCCTTTGAGCGGGGAAGACACCTACGCATTTCCAGGCAGCAAAGCTAACAGCCTTCCCCCACCCCCCTCTCTCCCTCCCCCGGTGTGAAACAATAAAC
>NC_048428.1:19913273-19915255 GCF_013103735.1 Etheostoma cragini
ATATATCAATCAATAGATTTTATTTAAATATTAAGCAAAAGAGACAAGAATTAGTATAATTCATCCAAAACCTCATATTAGCTGAAGTAACTGAAGGCAAGGAGGGAAATTGTTTGTGTGACATTTTGTTACTACATTTTTTATTTACACTCCCTGAAATAAATCTGCTACTTTCTTTTAAATGAGTCAGCATTAAGCATATAAATCTCTAACAGGGTCTACAGATTATTGCCAGGACTTATTTCCTAATGTCTGGCAATGGACTGGTCTTCATTACCAAGCATTATTGCATATTTATGTCCAGCATCTCTCTATTTTAGTATTTGTTTTGCCCTGCTAAAATAAAAGCATCCAAAGGGAATTCTAGCCTAAGACCACACGAGAGATGTAACAGTTAATGAACCCATTGATTGCACAAGTCTTGCTGGCATAAATATTGATAAAGACTTAAATTTGTTTGATGATTCTTTTTCCCGCACTAGCAGTAAATATAACTTTTCACACAAACTGTCAGGCGCTGTTAAAAACACACAGTTGTATTCTCAGCATCGCTATATCTGAAAGTGGTATCACTCTGCATAATTTAGCAATACTTATCATATTTTATTATTTTCATGGTTGCGATGAATAACAGTGACTATTATTTCTAAACTTAGTCTAGTTAGTATTGTGTCCTAGTACTGACAGATGTCCGCAGTTAAAATAGTTTAATGTTGTAGCCAAGATCTTGAGCCCCTATTCTAAAATATAGAAATTCCATTTGAGGGATTCTTGCTTTGATGTTTTACTAATGTATATATCTAACAATTATAATACCCGTCAGCGTGATTTCACAGATGAACTTAGCGTTTATATTTATAAACGAAAGTCTGTGTTACAAACTTTATGCATGGGGATTTAGACGTTTATGAGGCGGAGAGCTTCTAGTGAAAGATGCTATTCTGTTGCATTATGGGAAATGTAATGTAATGGGTCAAACTCGTAATAGGGAATAAAAGTCAGGATATCTCTGCCTCTGCTGCTTTGCTTCTGACCGTTCTTTAAGTTTCTTCCTCTTACTAATACAACATTGTAACACAATTGCTAGAGTACTTCTTTAAACTATTCTTTTTATTTTGCTTAATTTACCTTAACTAGACAGCTTTGGAGTCATTGGAATGGTTACATGATTTTTTCTAGTTGAATGGTGGTCGTCTCGCTCCCCCCCCTTGTGCCTGTGAGCAGAAAAACCACCCTTGCAACATCGTCTGGCGAGTCGCTAGGGCTGAGTATCAGGAAGTATCGCGTGATATCAGGTCTCACGATGTAACAAACTGCTTCAAGGCACTGCCCACAATTTTATAATTGCTTTTTTTAAATGTTTGGTAAATTTACTTGAAAGATGAAAAAACTGAGATCATCTAAATGGAAGTGAATTAGTTTGCTTTCAAGCATCTAATTGATGATCTACTTGATTCTTTATTTGGGCATATTTCTTTAAGCTAATTGCTGTATTACACGATCTCACTAGATGTGTTTTTATTAAACTTTGATTCAACAGTAAACTGTTGCAGAGCAGATTATGATTTAGAGTGTTCACAGGGGCAAGGCTGTGTTGTTCTCGCTTTCTACCCATACTCTAGAGACTGCTGACTTTGGAGTTTCGAGGGACTCATTGCTATTCAGATCAAGAGGAACCATTCTCCCAGCGAATTACCTTGATCTTTTCTCCCCGGGGGGTGGGGGAGGGGGGTGTAAAAATAAAAAGCGGTGAAATATACTCAGGGCAACACCAAGAATAACTGATTCTTTGAAATGTCAAATTCTGGGGGGAGCTTCTTTGCTCTTCTGGTTGTACCTGTAATGCTCCTGAAACTTTTGGATTCTGTAGTGCAGGAGGATAGAACAGGATTCTATTCAATTAAGGAATATACACTCACCGGCCACTTTATTAGGTACACCT
Organism: Etheostoma cragini; assembly: GCF_013103735.1. NCBI lineage: Eukaryota > Metazoa > Chordata > Actinopteri > Perciformes > Percidae > Etheostoma > Etheostoma cragini. The sequence goes on from NC_048428.1 coordinate 19,915,216, forward strand.
GTCCAACTGCTCGTTAACACTTAATTTCTAAGCAGCCAAT
>NC_048428.1:19915355-19967148 GCF_013103735.1 Etheostoma cragini
GAGGCAGTTCTGAAGGCAAAAGGGGGTCCAACCCGTTACTAGCATGGGGTACCTAATAAAGTGGCTGGTGAGTGTATACTGGCTTCTCTATATTTACTGGACAGAAAATATCATTAGAAGGTCACTGACCTGGGCACCCAGATAGCTCAGTGGGTAGAGCGGGTGCCCATGTATAGAGGTTTACTCCTCGACGCAGCCGGCCCGGGTTCGAATCCAGCCTGCGGCCCTTTGCTGCATGTCACTCCCCCTCTCTCCCCCCTTTCACATCTACAGCTGTTCTGTCGATTAAAGGCCTAAAATGCCCAAAAAATAATCTTAAAAAAAGAAGGTCACTGACCTACTGGTGACATCTCAGGAACACTGGCAGTATATGGTCCCTCTAGGAATTTTGGCTCATTGTCGTTGATGTCTTGAACCTTGATTACAAATTCTGATTCAGGCTCCAGGGGCCTATTGGTGTCCATGTCAACCGCTTGGGCGCGTAGGGTGTAGTAAGGCTTCTCCTCCCTGTCAAGACTCCGTAAGGCATGGATGTCCCCCGTTGTTTGGTCAATTGTGAAAATGGAGCCAGCCCCGTCTCCCGAGAGAGTGTACTTCACCGCATTGTCGCCCCTATCGAGGTCAGTGTGCAGCTGCAAGACAAAAGAGGAAAAAGACAGGTTGAGTGCAAACATTGGCACAGATAATGATTCATTGAAAGCACTGGGGAAGGGCTGTCAAAGTACTCTATTTCACAAAAAGAGTCTAGGAAACTGACTGCACATCAAGTACATGTCTCAGCAAGGATCTGCGAAACACTAAGTCATGAGAAAAAAAAAATGATGGTACTTTCATAACGTTTCACTGATTAATGAGTCTAAATCTCTCATAAATTATGTATTCTTTCCGTGCAATTAAGCTGCAGTAATAACTCTTCGACATCGTGGACCCATTTCTATTCAAGCATGAAAAAAAAATCTAACGTTAGATAGGAGTTTTTCTCAAAGTGTCATAGGTCAGACTGTGAAAACTAGAGGTAAATACTTGTTTTCCACAAGAATGGTTTTTAATACTTTCACCTGACAGCGGAGGTCTATGACCAGATGACTCTCTGCACAGTTGCAAAATATCACTACTCCAGCCAGGGAACATCTTTGTTTATATAGATCCAGGACCACGGCAGCTCTCTTTGTACAAGACAAACACATTCTAGGCTGGTGGCAGAAAGCCTATTGACATAGTTGTGTTCACCTCCATGGGGAGATCCATCGTACATTTTAAATGCTTTTAAATATTCAAGGGGGGTAATGCAATGTGATTATCACCACATATGATATATATATATGTCTGCCTTCTCATCAATAGCATGAAACTTCCCCCCAACCTTTCAACAGCAGTCTTATTCCAGCAACAGATATTTTAATTGAAGCAAAGGCATACAGTGTAGCCAGATAAATTGAGTATCTGCTGACTCTGGGTAACATGGTTTAATTATTACCTCTCAAGAAAAGCTTTCACAACTTGCACCAAGAAACATCTATTTCTACACTTTATGGTTGACTTTGGGCCATCGTCTTCCACTGCTAAAACAGAATGAACAACATATTTTGGTTGCTTTTGGATTGGAACTTATGTTGTCAAACTGTTGTCCTCTGATTGGATATTGGTGATGTTTGTTTGCAGACTGGCCAACAACAATACTATAGGTTCAGGGAAAGCGTTAGAATATTTACGTAGCAATGTAGTGCCACAATGTGGGGCAACATGTTTGCGTAAATTTCCTCCGGGCGCTCCGGTTTCCTCCCACCATCAAAAAACGTGGACTAGGTTCTTCAGTCAGTGCCCTTGATCAAGACTCTGGCTCAGATCTGGAGTTGGTCCCCGGGCACAACACATTGGTATTTGACATCCTTGATCAAGGCACTGGCTCAGATCTGGAGTTGGTACCCAAGCGCTGTGATTGGCTGATCAAGGCACTGGCTCAGATCTGGAGTGGGTTCCCGGGCGTTGTTATAGGCTGCCCACTGCTCCCTTAAGGGATGGGTCAAATGCAGGAATGAATTTTGCTACATTTATGTGTATGTGACAATAAAGTACCTTTACCTTACCATTGCTATAAAGTAATCACACTTTGACTCATTAGCCTGGGATTCGTGATTAGTCTCGCTTTGCCAGAACTTGTTTTGGTGGAACATGTGTACGTTCAAAAGTAGTTTTAGTCGTGCCACAGAAAACTTAGATTGGACAAATAGTCTAGCTAGCTGTCTGGATTTAGCCTGCGGAGATCTGAGGATCAGTTAACTAGGCTATAGTCCTCATAAATCTACTGGAGATTAAAATTTCAACAACAAGAAAGTGGAAAGTGACGGCCACTTGACTGGGCAATCCCAGAAATGGAAAGTCATGTATATAGACTATATCACTACTATGAATCCTCTTACTATCTCTTTTTACCCGACAGGTAAATATTAACCTATTAGTTCCACATAGCTAATTTTCCAGTGAATCTCCATGGCTTCAGCCTTGGAGAGGAAATTAGCAATGCATCTATAAATTCTTTGTAGGTTATGGTGCAAAACCACCATGCAGAAACGCCATGTAGACACATACTCAAACATACTGGGAGTAATTGCTGATTCAGGGAAAATAATCCAGTTTACACAAGCATAGCATGGCAGTATAATGTTGCCACCCATGGTGCATTATTCATTGCTATTCAAATGTATGTGGATTATTTTTGGTACACAACCCTTGTTGGGTGACAACTAGGTCCCATAACATTTTATACCATGAGCACAACATCTGAAATACAGATTATGCATTGTACATAAATATTTTGATCAATATGCTAATCTTCCAGAAACAAAATCTAAAATGACAATTAAGTAGTATGCAAACCAAGCTTGCTATTTATTTTTATCTAGCATGGTGACAACCATTTTGGTGAAGAAGATTCATTATAGTTAATATGTAGGCCTAATAGGAATACATAGAATGTCATCACCTCTATTTTAACTTTGAAGCATCTATAATTTGCTTTTGGTAGGCTATGCCCTGCAGCTGAGGGTTACCATAATGATTATTTTTAATGTTTTGATATCAAAGTTTGATGTGATGCCTCCCTTCAACTCGTTTTTGACAAGTGGCTAATTGTACCAATTTTAATATCTCCGTATAGCACCTTATGATTAACATGTCCAGGCTTTTAACAAGAAAAAGGTGTTTAGTGTTTAGGTGTGAGTTAATCCCAGGCAATATACCTTCTTTTTTTGTTATCAATCTAGCCAGCATTTTACACCCTTGCTACAAGGAGACAAGACAAGGAAACGAGGGAACGAAATGGAAGCCATCGGTTTTTCTGGAAATGTGGGGTTCCCCACCTCATTTGCAGGGAAATAAACATTCCGATGGACACACACCATACGCATGCACTCGGCGTTTTACCAAAGACTAGACAGCCGCAAAGAAACGGTAAAAAACTAACGTCTCCTGGTAGTGTGAGGCGGTAAAGTTGGCTATTTCACTTGAATGAACAAGCGCTTATGAAAGCTGCGCAATAGGAGGACAGCTAGCTAAAAGGTGAGTCCCACCGAGACCTCACCATAGCAAGAGAAAAAGGGCATTGGAAGTTAATGCAACATGTACAAATAGAGCATTGCATTATAAAAAAAGACTTGGACATAACGTTACTGGAATGTTAAAGTATTGGCTTTCTTTGAACTGTTAAACCACCCCTCAAGAAAACCTTTCTGAGCAAAACGACGCTACGCAGTTGTCATGAGTTGATTTGGAGGTAGCTAGCATATCTTAATGTGACAGTGTAGCTGAGCTGCCAACTAAGAGGTTGAAAACATTTTGAATAATTAACTGTTGTATGGCAAGCGGCTTGTTCTACACCTGAATTTAAAGGACTTCAGGAGGTAACCTACACTTCAGTCGTCACCATTTCCAGATATTCCCGGTGTCAACTTGGAAAATGGAATTCTGAGGAATTTGGACAGCGATGGAGTTAGCCGGATGACGTGAGGCTTCACAAAGTAGGGTTTGACTATTTCATTCTGTTTTTTGGTACTTGGAGGTCGCCTGGCCTGTTTGTGTGTGAGATTTTACATATAGGGCCGCATGGGCTATAGATAATTACATGTATTGGCTTTCAGTAAATATCTGGGCATACGTGCAGTTTAGTGTCCCAAATTCCACTAGAGCCATCTGCGAAGCAGCTCGATTGGTTGGGGTCAGGCATTTGACCTAGAGTGGTTTTGGAACACTAAATTGCACGTATACGAATGTATATCGATTATTCGATCAAAATCAAGTCATTCTTTTACTTCATCATCTTTTCAAAACTTAGAAACTAACAAAGTGAGTTGATAAAGTTTTTAGTTGTCATTTTGTGACAATGCAGTGTAATGAAATGCAGTGCAACAGTTTATTGCATTCATCATCAAATGTGGTATCTTATGTAAATGTGAATTTGGAAAATATTTTTATTAATAGTAGGATATTTATTTCAATCATATTGCCCAGTCTAAAGTGCTTGTTCAGCTTTGTGCAGAAATGCAAACGCAAGCATTTGGTACAAAAGGGACATTCTGTTCTTTTTGACTCTGTTTTATGTTTCATTCTACTGTATTCTATGCAATGATTTGCGGTTTGGTCACCGGCCGCTGTACCATTATGCTTTGGTTGTGCTACTTATTTTCTTCTGTGTGCTTTTGTATATATTGTTTGCTGATTACAAATCTTCGCAATGCACGATTGTATGAAATGTCTTCTTAATACACTAAAAATCTTTTCTAACATGTTGTGAATCTAAGAAACACATATTTTGTATGTATGGAAGTATATAGGGATACTTTGATTACTAAGAACACAGATGGAATCATGGACTGGATTCCAGACACTCTGCCTACAAAAGGTAGGTTATGTTTTGATTATATTCTGTGCTGCTATTATACAGGTGTTGGACGCTGTTCCACCCAATTGCCATGCATGTACTTGTCCTGTTTTCTTGTTCCACCTGCTGTGGGATTGTTGGTGATAGATGTTTTGTTGATTAATTGCTTTCTATTCAATTGTCTCATTAGTTATGGGCATTTGTTTATCAGGCCATGTCATCAGACAAATTGGAGAAATACATGCCGCTGTAATGGTTGTGGATCTGACATTGTGAGACATGGCATGTCGCTAAAATGTAAGTGGGATTCAATAATTAGTAATTAGCACAAAGCCAGGGTGCTAAAATAATGAAGTAAGAAGTGATTTAGGCAATTATTCTGGATTGTCATCATTGTCTTGTAATATGTAGTGGCAGGCGTTTTGATGTCAGTGAAGAATCTTTGATAGCAAGTTGGGCATGAATACTGTTATGGTTAAAGGTACACCATACCTCCAACATGTCTTCTGTTGATATGCCTGAATACATTCTTTTCTATTGTGATCTTTTTAATGATTCTTGGATTTAGGCCGCCGTGCCATTATCTTGGTCACTCCATCACAAGCTTGCATGTGTGTGCATATGCATGCCGGCGGCCCTGTGATGGTCAATGGTTGTTTACTGTTTTTTGTATCTGGTTTTGTTGGCTAAGGGCTACAGTCTCCTGTAAAATGAACTGAACAGAGAACCTCCTCTCTAATTGAAGTGCTCCATCAGAAAATTGGGAAGTACTTATTTAAGCAGTAATGATAATAGTTATCTGTAACTGTGTGGTTGTGTGAAATGACGTGTGTGTACCCTTGACAACAAAAGTGAGCTGGAGTGCTATAAGCGTTTTATTCTGAAATGTTTAAAAACATGCAATCACAATAGAAATTCTATCTTGGAAAGCAGAATCAAATCTTTTGAAAACAAACACAAAAGATAAGCGTTGCAAGCTTTTCTGTTGCAGGGCAATTGTAATGTCTTACATAATATTGTTAGGTGTGTATGATAGTTTACATCATGTTACCATTACCATGTAAATACTAATTACTATAATGATACCTCATCAAGCTGGACAGACTGTTCAACATACTTACATTAATTTCAGCTGGATTACTGTGGGCAGGCTCATTTAGAGTACTATTGAATACATTATCATTTTGTATTTATGATTAATGAGGTGTTTATAGTTTGTGGTCTTGAATGGCAAGAAAATAAATAAAATATTTGAGCATATCTTTCTCAAATACAATATACTCAATACAAGTACCCAGGAGAGGCACCTGTGAATTGATTCAGAACTGCACATTTAAAGATTAAAAAGAAATGAAAATTAAAATATAAAAAGAATAGGCACATTGCCTTGTTAATTATAAGTAAAAGTTGACTGATATTAATTAAAAATTCCATTACGTTAACAATGTTGATCACTTATATAAAAGATTCATTAATAGGGAGGCAGAACAAAGCTTCTTTTAAACTACAAATCACCCAATCGGGCTCAACAGACGAGAGGTAGAATCACAGCCACAACTGTTGTAACCGTATGTCAGATGAGAGGTGATTTTTACTAAAGGGAGGTACAAATTGTCCATTCCTTTTGCATAACATTTGTTTCCAATTTTTAACACACAAATCAACAAAAGAGAGTGCATATGGGCAGAATTTAAATGATGGCTGATAACCTTTTACTTAGGTATTTGGAGTGACTCAATGAGCGGCTGGTGTCTCATAGCGAGAGTTTGATCATTTGCAACCATATTATGCTGAGAATGTTGTTTGCACTCCATTTTTCATGATACGCAAAATTAGCAAGATTCTCTGCTCAGAGTACCAGTTGAAATGGGATGCAGCTATAAAGGGAAACGGGTAGTGTGAGGAACTGAAATATTCGTTACCATCCAAGCACCATCTGTTTGAGTAAATACGTTAGTCTTTGTTATTTTTCTCTCTGGGTGTTCATAATTCTTTCCAAGAGTTCTTTTAGACGGTCAGTTAAAGCTTTTTGGAAAGGGCTGTTTCAGTGATCATGTAGCTGTTCAGAGTCTAGCTTAACCCCATTTTGGCAGGATTTACTGTATGGCTTTTTATGGACATGCGTTAGACATTGTAGGATTAAATGCTGTGACCTGTAATTTCCACAATATTCTCTCCAACCATTAGGCTGTCTTTTGCCCTGGCTGTAACAGTTGATGCGATGCAGATGGCCAGCCAGTGCATCAGCAGTGTTGTCAAAACAAATATCGGTGAAAAACACTTCTATTGACTGAAGCTACTGAAGTACTGGTACAAATGGGAAGAATGATGGCTCATCTGTACTGGCTGTGGAATAGTCACACACTTAGAATCCTAGATTTGAGCTTTGAGAGAGAGTGGTTTTCCCTGGCACTTTCAGTATTTGCAGCACATGGTCCCTCATTGGCTATGTAGTAAACATGCATATTGATTAATTTGAGTGATTTCAAAGGAGAATGTAACCAACCGTTGTAGAAATGCTGTAATTGGATTTCTGCCCCCAGGATTATGCAAAGCTCCTCTCAGGAACACATACGGAAGCCACAACTCTTTGCTGATAGGAAGCCCAACATTGTTCCTTAAATGGCCCGGCAACCTTGCACCAGCAAGTGCATTCACATATCAGTAACATTCTGAAAAGGTTTCCAATGTACTTTTTCTTCTTGTCTTTAATGGCAGTTAAACATCCGTTCGGATTATGAATTGTAAAGTCCAACTAAAATTCAGTAGCTTTTTTCTTCTTCTCTGCAACAACAATGATATCTGCTCTGTAAAGTACTTGTCCTGTGCACTCCTGTGAACAAATAACAAAAACTAAAGGGAGAATGCTTTGTTTTGGTTGCATTTTGGTACTCCCTAGTTTGCAACAATTTCACGTAGATATTTAAAATGGATACCCTATTTCAATACAGCCAATGCCAATTACGTTGAATTATCAGTACCGTGAGTACTGCTTGTCAGACAGTCACAACAAGAGCCCAAACTACAACCCACATGAGCTTTTCTGCTAACATCTCCTTCTTGTTAAACACATTCATGCGCCTGGTCTTGCACCTTGTTGAAAGAGCGATATTTCTCGGGACATTAATTGTATATTTATTATACTTTGTGAATAAATTGACCCTGATCCATTTTTAACAGTGGGTTGTGCTTAAGGGAAAACCAAAGAATATACTACATAACTCCCAACAAAATTCATACTATGTGCTGTTAATCAGTTTAAATCCTTCTATATTCTTTGGTGTGTTGTATGCATGCCTGGCTCTACTGCTGTCTTGAATTTATTGGTTCTATTCATTAATAGGTCTAAAACCACCCATCAATCCAAACATTCAACCACTGTCCTACCAGCTCAGTGGTGTGATGACGTGGCAGTATGTCGGCATATTGGTGGTCCTACCAAAGCATGACTGCTGGTTCCGTGGTTTCCTCGGTTAGTCGGTGTACTGGTGAGCTGCTGATGGAAAAAAACAACAACCCACTGTGTCAAATGCGAGCTTATTATAGCTGATCGATATTGGCTTGCAAGCCATTTCTTTGCTGCTGACAGCATGGAGCTTGCTATCTGGGCTGTGTCATGCCTCAGTCAGGTAATGGGAACGATGCAAAACCCCCCCACACACACACAGGAGGTAAATATGCAACCACAGAAAATGTGTTGGGATGTGTGTGCTTGTGAATGCGAGAGAGCGAGAGAGACGGAGGATAAGAGGACCAAATGGGATAGATTGACAGATAGAGCCGAGGGTGTGTGACTCTGTAGCTGTATTGGCAAAATTCAAATTCAGCGCTCTGCATATCTTACCGTTAGTAATAGGCGAACATTATTCAAAACCAGTAAGCATGGTTGGTAAAACTTTAACCTACCAGAGGTCAACACTTTGAGGAACTAATAAGATTAAATGAGAAGTAGGTTTATCAAACATTCCAAAACATGAGGTTAACGTTTGCGTAGCAGATGACATGGTGTAAGAATTATTTTTGACATATCACATTAATGTACATGCTTGTTATTGATCTTAGAGACTGCAGTTAAGGCTTGATTCTCAATTCTCTTATTACACTTGATTAAACAATATAGTGATATTGATACAACACGCAGAATGCAATTTTTGACCCAGAATCACAACAGTCTTGCCTATCAATGTCAAGGAAGAAATGGAAAATGTTGACCACGGTAGTAAGTGATACTGATTGCAGCATTAGCACACCGTTTGGAAATATGATCCAGGCAATTCAGGAGGAAAGTCCATTACCAATGAGGGCAAAATGAATGAAATATATTACTTTGGCAGGACAGATGAATGGTATCATTAGCTTTTTATTTCAAATGTTCTATTCAGAATTTCCCGCAACATTCATCATCAACATACATTACAATTGTAAATGCCCTCAACCTATTAATATGTTCTAACAGGCGGCTGCATCTCTTGCCCACCTCATGCCTACCCTTCAGGAGAGCAATCCTCTAAAATTACTTTGCTTTTGACATTGAGTTGCTTAGGCAACACATTTCTAGATACATGTAGAGACAAGAACCTGAATGAACATTTTTAGTAGGAGTGTTAAAGAGAGAGCCCAGATAACTCGCTTTGTATAGAGGGCACCCATAAATAGAGGTTTACTCCTCGATGCAGCGGGCCCGGGTTTGACTCCAACCTGCGACCCTTTATTGCATGTCATTCTCCTTTCATGTCTTCAGCTGTCCTGTCAAATAAAGGCCTAAAAATGCCCAAGAAATCTTTAAAAAAGAAGAGGGTTATACACTTTTGTTTTTACATAATCCACACATTTACTGCATTTTATTTTTGCATTCTAACATATATTCCATTTAAGTGTAATTCCTATTAAAACACAGTATTGACAATAGAGACATGAGGCATCTATGCTGATATAGTTCTTGTGTGCTATCTTACCCGTTTCAGTGATTGTAGTATTGTTGTGTCCTAAAATCAGTTTCTACGTTGGACGTGTTGCATAAATATCCTGGATGGATCAACAAGATTGTTTGCCACTTTCTCGGGCTCTGCATGTCTACTTGCTTTGCTGTAGGTCACTAAATAGACTTCCTGCACTCAACAGTGCAAAGCAATCCAGTTATGAAGCCTGTGATTTTGGAGTCAATGTTAGTTTTCTGTTTCCTTTGCAGTCAGTCCCACTGAAGTATTTAACAACAGTGGCTATCATTACCATAGTGCGTAAACAGCTTTTCTGCTTTTATATAGGCCTCTTCAGGTTTTCATGCATTTTACAACTAAATTCCAAAGCATTTAAACTGAACCATATTTAACAGCGTGTAACACACTATCAATAGTAAGGCTGGTAAATTCCACATGGTCAAGTGATGGAATCTCTCTTTGATGGGCCGGGTGCACAAGTCTTGTTGAAACGGTTTTTATGGCCTCCTTATAGGTCCTCATTGAATGATTAAATTGAGGGCTCCACCTCAGTAATAAATCTTAGCCAGGTGTGGGATGGGACTGAGAGGAAGAGCCATCAATAAAAAAGGATGGTCATTCCTTCTCAGGCAGCAAGCAAAGGAATAAACAAATTGTAGGAGAAGCAGGGCTGCCCTTTCCAGCAAAAGTGGTTATTGACTTGTATTTAAATGAGCGACCTTTTGTCTGCATGTGTGTGAAACTGGGCATTGAAGCATGCCACTGCATTCCATTGCATGCTCAGTTTTGCAATAGAGGGTACTAAGATTTCCTTTTTATATGTCTTTAGTGTGACTTTATCTAAATTGATTTGATTTGTCTTTAACCTTCAGTTCATGTGCTGTTATGGGTATGAGTTGTGCTTTCTAAACTTAATAACTGTAGCGTTGATAAGTAATATTCAAAGAACGTATTCACTCATTGCATTTTCTTGCCAAGAATAACATTAGTTTAGTCCCCTTTCATGTTCCTATTACTTGTTAAAAATGGGTACCAAACTGGGTACTAAATTCAATACTTTTTAGGCAGCGACCGAATTGTCTCCTTAGTATCAAATAGGCCTGCACGACATTGGAAAAAACTGATATTGCGATATTTTCCCCCTGCGATATTTATTGCTTTATGAAAAAAGAAAAAGTACATTTTAAAAGATGACAAATAGCTCTATTTGAAAATAATAATTCCTTGACTACTGCGGTGATTTGGTAGGGGACTGCCTCTACATAGATGATAAAAATGTAAAAGGATCTTTTCTAATGTGAACCATTTTTGTTAAACTTTAATGCTTAACAAACACCAAAGCAAGTAAGCGTTGTTACTAACGTTACTCTTCTGAAGTGATTTTGGACAGGGAAGTTAGGTAGAAATACGCTGGTTGACTAGCATGTATTTATATAATAATCAATCCAGGCTAAAGTGAATGACAATGACTGCATCTTGCTTGTTTTTAATTTCAGGTTGTGGTCGACTAGCGGGGCCAGTTTGTTTGTTTGATAAGTTGATCAGACCTGCATGTCACGCGCACTAGCAACAAACTCTGGAATTAAGAATTATAAAATCATTGTAAATGACGTTGAATCAGACACAGACTTCTGTAGTAGATAGTGTTACTTTTCCAGTGTTGCAGCTCTGAACTGTAAAGTTAGTTCCTTTAGGCTAACTATATTAGCTCTAGCCCGGCTGGGAGCAGCTTTCTGTGGGGGGAAATGGCCGGGAGTTGTTGTGATTATGTTGAATTAATCAGGTGATTTAGTTTTTATTTGCAGAGAACATAAAACACTGACTACTGTAGCTTCAGTGACTACTCATCAAAACTATGCCATCACTGTATCAGCGGCAGCTGCTGTCTACGGTACTTTTCTCCACACGGAGAGCCCAACTTCCCATAACACCCGTCGGACTAACGTCATTTACACACGTTGCCCACATGGCTTCCTGTCTCAAAGGGGAAGGGTTGGCCAGTAATAATCATGTAAAAGGAGAACGGTGAAATCGTACCTTTCTATCAAGCAGCCAACAAGGATTAGCGTCGACATTGTAACGTCTTGCGATGTGACTAAAGCACATGTGCACATCGCGATGTCTACGCTAAAACACAATAATGTTCAGCCAAAGTACTGAGTATCAAAAAATGCTTTGTCATTCAATTACAAATTTCAATACCTAAGGACCAAATGTCATCTACAACACTGAGCCAATAAGCATGCAGCATGCTTCTACCAAGATCTAATAATGCTGCTGATTGGCTATGCAACATTACACGTCGTCGCGACACGCAGTAAAAAGTCTACATTACACACAGACGGGGCTCACATGGTAGGAGTTGAAAAATAGATTCAAAGAGGTGTGTCCTAATGTGTAATGTTGTAATTTATTTTATGTTAATGGATTTTGAATAGAATTTGGATTATGAAATTGATATTGTTTGGAACCGATATCAAAGTAACTGTATTGGTATTGGTACCAGTATCGAAGATACCTGGCCCTAGTTGTGTCTGGTGTCGCGCTCTGTGGGAGGTAACACAGTGGAGTCTCTCCGACGTTAGATTTTTAAAATTTTATTTTTAAGACGGACTGAGAATCTAAAGACCAGGTTGTACTTTACATACTGTAGGTCCAATCCTTTATCAATGATATAGCCAAGGATAGGACTCTGTACAAACCAAGTTGTATCTATTGAATTCATAGTGACACTCTGTATGCTATGTTGTCAACACAACATTGTAACAATCCAAGCATTGTTGGTGATCGCAAACCTTAGAGATGTGTTGCTTTTGATTTCACCTCTAGCGGTAGTAAGTGGTCATTATATTTGTCATGCTCATGAATGCCAAGCACAGTTCCTCTTTTAAAGCGGATTCTGCGATTTGCCATATTATAATAATTCTAGGGAAAATATGTCAACCAGCAATTCATGACCATTACGTTCAAATGGAGAGGGGAAAAGAAATGCTGAAAAATAGCTGCTGAACTCATCGGAGAGTTTAATAGAGTCTGAGAGGAAGCAGCTTGGCTTGATCTACTGATATACAGCCACACCACTAATGGCAGATTTTTCTTGCAGATAATCACTGCTCAGCATAGGAAAGGCCTCCGCATTATCTAACTATGAGCTCCCAGGGTTGTTACATTCCCCCCTTAAGTCTTCTGGGTTTTAATTGCTAATCTGCAATAATGTGGTTGTCAACAGCAGATAGGCTGGAATTTCACAATATGGAGCCATGTATTAAATTTGAACTGTTTGTGCTCAAAGGGATTTCTAATCAATATGTTTTTGTCTTTTATGTCTCAAGTGACAAAAATATGCATATATAAGTTTTTTTGTTTTTTTTACTCTAGAGGAAGACAGTCACACAATTAAAATAGTTTATTTGTCTCTGTTTATTCGTAATGTCGGGGAACTTGCCTCACACATAATAAACTCCAACAGGTAATAAGGTAATAATATTCTTGGTTGACTGCTTTTTCTTTACTTACACATGTTCATTGTGAATACATCCCTTGTACTATTTCAAAAGTCAATTTGATTCATTCTAAGTAGCTACTGGTTGCATTTTCCACATAGAAAACTTAGTGGCCCATAGACTCTTTGTATTAAAGAGACATCGTTAAAAACATCTCTCTAAACAACTGTGGTCCAGTTGCTTTTGGGCAAGGCCCCAGAACAGTTGCTTCCTTATAAATGCATGCAGTAGGGACTAATAGTAGTGCTAAACACCATGCTTAATCTTGTCATGACCTCATGTGCACCTCAGGGAGTAAATAGGATAATTAAACAAGTAGTGTAACTGTAGGGTTTCTAACTTTCCCTTCTTGTTTAGTGTCTGCCATCTCAACTTGCCTCACCAAAAGGAAAGAGTATATCAATTCTTGCATAAATATATTAGGTTATAGTGATGTGTGCATAAAATCAATATGAAAATATTGCTGCTACTTGTTTTATTTGTCAAATTAAGTTGCATTTATAACTACCTCAGTCTAAATTCACTCTTTATTTTGGAGTCTTACCATACCACCAAAACAAGTGGAAATAAATGTTGCTTTGCTTGTGCTCATTACTCCTAAACTCCGTTATGGATGTAAAGATGAATGTCTTTCCCTGTTGAACATGCGACGTACAGATACGCCTAAATCAGTATTGGTGTATGTCAGTTGTTAAGTAATAGGAAATTGCAGTAAAGAAATACCAAACAAGTTTTGATGTGTTCTTTTAGAAAAGTGTCACCATTACATAGTTTGTCCACCAGTTGATGTGTCACCGGGGAATTTTCCTCAGTATCTTATCTTATAATATAGAAATAAAAAAAATAATCTATATATATTTATAGAGATTATCTTGATACAGAGGATCTGTATCAAGATAATTAGTAATGTATTATTTTCCATGAAGGTGTGCAACTAACGATTACTTTTATTACTGATGATATATCGCAGCTCTAAATATCTTATTTATATCAAGTTTATCTCATGTAATGTTGTGACCGTGGAAGATGCAGCGTGTTGTTGGATTTCACTGTACTGAAAGATTTGAACATTTTGTCAACTGCGGGCATTAGAAGTGGGATGGTCCTGAGATTCCCAAAATGTTGTTTTGCAAGCACACAGAAAGTCCTCCAATGCTAACTTTGTTTTGCACAGCGGTATAATGGTGAAATGGATTAGTGCATCAAGCAGCATTAGACAATAATAATAAAAATAGTTAGTATGGATCTTATTAATGTGTCGGAATACTGCTGGTAGTTCATAAAAGATTCAGTGCCGTCTAAGACTCGGATAAGTATGTCTTGACATTTTAACAAAGAAGCAAACAATTAGGCATTCACAAAGACAACTAAATGTTATCATGTTGTCTCCAAACATCTGCTGCCGCTACAGGCGACCACTGGCGCATTCAGGCGAAAATCACCCGTTAATAGCCAAACCAGTTGATCCGTAGAATGCACTGGCACTTTGATGCTCCACTCCCATCATCGGTGGGTTTCCTCCTTTAGTGGTTGTCTTGCATTCTTTATGCTGTCAGAACTGCCAAATTGACTGCATCTAAGCAGTGTGAATTATATTTTTAACGGTCAGCGCTAATTAGTAATGATCTGTCTGTTGAAATTATAGTTGGCAGTGATGCATTTATTACAACAGTCCTGTTCCTGACATGATCAGGCTTGTGTAAAAAAAAAAAAAAAAAAAAAAGAAGGCAGAAACTTTGCAAGGCTTTGACAACGTTGGAATTATTACACATTTCTGGAGAATATTGCCATTTGTTAGTTTAATTGCATTGTGAGGAAAAATAGAGTCCTATAAGCTGGACGAAACACTTGATATTGATCCACAGACCTCAGCGTTTATTAGCAGCTAACAAGGCCGTGAAGCCACAAATAACGAAGGACTGACTTTTTCACCTGGTTTGTAAGTATGTGGAAATGTACATTACATTTGGTTCAGAAAGGCCCTTCTACCACTGAGTGGAAAGCGATAGTTGCTTGAGCCACTATAGTCTCAATACTTTGCAGGTCACTGAGTGGAAATCATGTTTACACTCGAGACTGAATACATTACCACAATTAGGCATTGATGTATTATAGGACAAGCATTCATTGCACGAGGACTCACGGTCCATTAGAGTTAATTGATATGCCTTGGAAACAAACTGTTACCCTTACAGGCCTCTACGATGGTACTTGATAACTTATTGGAAGATATGTAACTAACACCCCGCTCTCCATTATCTGCATTATCTATTTATTTTTTGTCCTGTTACAGCTACAGTCACTTTGCCTCTCTCTTAAGAGTGTCCTAACCAAGGTCCGAGGAGCTCATCTCCAAATGCTTTCCACACTGTATGGCAAAGAATCAGTCAATTATGTTGACTTACTGTAGCAGGCCAGGATTAAGTGACTTAGGAGTGCAGCAGATAGCAGCCTCCTTCCCCCCTGCCTTTAGCCTCAGAGACTTCCATAAACAGAAGGGTTTGTCAGGGCTGATTGCAGCGGCACTGGGGCAGATAAGTCAGTCGTACTATCCTCATTATCCTATGTAAGCCAGGAGTGCCAAATTACAACTTTAGCCTTAAACCCCCACAGAGTTTACTTACAAATGTCTTAAGACACAACAGAGAATACAAAAAGAAATCCTACACTGAAAACAGAGATGGCCAAGGTTTGAAGGGGGACATAAAGGAGTGTCTGATATGTGCATATATCTCAGTCAGATTTCAGTTCAGGCTATTCGGTCACTGTGCTGTCTTTTTATTGCTGTCAGCATATCCCCTGGCTCATAACTATGATGTTCTGACAGCTTTACAAGGACTGTAATTTAAATTCATTCCTGACATGCCATCGATCCTCTCACCACCTTAATGTCTCGTGTGTCTGGCTCGTCTAAGATAGAAATGTTGCCACAGCTCCATTAGCATGTATAGATTCCCATGCCTGAGACAATTTATACCTTACAACACTAACAAACAAGGACCCTTTCACAACAAGAGCATTATTAAGAGTAAAATGATGAGGCTTAGTTCCAGGAAACCTGCCCCAGTTGGTACAGTGTAGACTTAATATTTTGACTGCCTTACCCAATAGATTGGCACACTGTTCATATAAATGTATCAATAATAAACAAAAGGTAATATTGTATGTAATTTGATATTGCCCATATGAAACTTTAAAATTGCTCTATATTAGTGTGCTTTTCTGTGCCTTTTTCCTATTTTATCTCCCTCACGTTCTATTGCTCCCTCCATTTACCACCAATTCAATTTCTCCCAAGCTCCTTACTATTTGATATATGACTTCTCCGACACCATAAAAAGCTGAAAAACTAAGGCTTTTTACCTTGCCCACGTACTGCGGGTCTGACCCCATGTACTCCTCCAGTACAAAGAACTGGTTCCACACCCAGCCCCTTTTGACTCGTTGAAATCCAGCTGCCCCATTCCTCATCGGGCCCACCAAGCTCCTGGCGTGCTCCCTCCCCGTCCTGCTCCGTCCCAGTGGTGGTGTAGGGGGACGTAAACAAGAGACTGAGCCTTCGTCGACAAGAATCCAGAGGAACAGCAGCAGGCAGTTCCTTGTTAGCATTGGCGATCTGTGAGGTTCAGGTCCCCAAGTTAAAGTCCAGTGCTGAGAGCTGAGCCACGCTGAAACAACTTGTGACGGTGGTTACGGGGAATGGGTGAGGTGGGGGGAGGGGAGGGGGCTGTGCCGGTGCCCACAAAGCAGTTTACTTGGCTCTGTCAGGATGCCGCTCAGAGATTTATGGTCTCATCACCTGAAGGGAAGTAAAACAAACACAAAGTTTAATTTAGCTAAATCCCTGTTACGTGCATTACCTATATCGATGATGTGTTATTATTCTGATTAGAGAATATTTACATGGTGACTACACAATAGGAATAGGTTGTAGCGTGTTGTTCATATATAACTACGCTAGTGGCACGTTCATGCTCATAGTTTTTGCTCCCACCTGCTTTAGTCTTTCAATGATGAATGCTACTACTGGCATTCTTAAAAGTAAGCGTTGTTATTATTTGCCTGTTGATAGATTACCACGGTCCATGACAGCTCTCTTGGATGCATACTCCAATTAGCTAGATCACTTGTCTCTGAAGTGAAAACTGTGACTTTGTTTATGTTGTCAATTAGGCCGCCACACACTGTGCCACAGAGCTGTCAGAGTTACTGCAGTTTCTTGATTGCCCATAGAGGTTGAAAATCATGTATTATTTAATGACACTTTAATGAGAGGGTGGTGAGGAGCTTTTATGTTTGTGCTTCACAAAACCTTGTCTAAGCATTTTTAATCAAACCTATGAGCCTCTGAATATAGAGATAAACCCTTTTAAAAAAATTGACATAAATCAGTTGCAGGCAACCATTTGAAAAATATAGCATGATGCATTGACAGTTCATAAATCAAATTGACATGTGTACTGTATAAGATGTCAGTGCAAAGCAGCATGCTCACATTTTCTTTAAGATGCTTTGCTTTCTCTCAAACATCACTCCGGTGAGGAGCACAGCAGATTTGACAACAACGGCCACAGGAGATTGTTCTGCTTGCCGCAGCATGTCATTTGACTGACACGCGTTCTATGAAAGAGGAAACTCTTACAGAAGATTACTAATATATAATCCAGCTCACAGACAAGCAATTGAATTTTTAATTTGTTTTCTTCTAATTTGTTTTGTTTGTCTTCACACAGATCAGTGGAAGTGCCAATGAGCTATAAGATGTATGCAGCGTGTCACAGCATTGTCATGTCCCTGAGCCATTGATTTTGCATGCACGAGTAAAGTGTAGTGAGAAAAAAAAAAGAATATATTTACACATTTTTGTAGCTGCTCAACCACTTGTTAATGCAGTGGCTTTTCATGGAAAATAAAAACTAATTTGAAAATAAAGGTAAACCATGATTCTAAAAGTTGATGTTGGTTGAATGGTTACTGTCCACCTTCTGAACTTTTTAAAGCTGAGTGTAGAAAAACTATGGTAATAATAGACTCTTGTTATAAATCTACAAAAAAAGGTGTTTATTTACCTGAATTTATTGATGTGAATTATGTTTGTACAGGCACCACATTCTTTATCATGAAATGTGATTTTTTTAATTAATAATCATTCATTACGTAGCCTAATGTATAGAAGAAGAAATATTACCGAACCAGCATCATTTGTTATGCCTCATTCATTATTGAGCAGACAACTATTGCACTGTGTTCACACCTTGTTTGCAAGCCTCACTACCATATCAACACTCAAGCATTCAGCTCTGGCCTTGTTACGAGACACTTAATTGCGCTGAAAACAAGAGAAAGGAACCACAAATGGTTGGAATGAAGAATGGATCTAATGGTTACCACACCTGGCTTATTGTTCCTCTCTCTCTCCTAATGCACTTATAAGTTGTACAGTAATGGAAGACAGCGTGCCTCTAATTTCATAACCGGGGCCCCTCATTGACATCATTGTCTTTGATTAATTATGCAGACTTGGAACATTGGCTTCAGAGTGAGATTGCTTCATGGAGGTTATGCCTTGCACCCAGATCCATTTATTCTTTCTGTCACCGCAGTAGCTTAAAAGTCAAAAGTGATGTGCAAAGTTCTCCGTGCGAAATATGTAGGAACTGTCTTGACACGGGTCAGACATGGCTCTCCCACAGGTCACTCCTCATTTAGCATTGACATAATGGAAAATGACTGTTTCCATAATTCCTGCAAAATCACGCCTCTGCCACTGTACGGCCCTGGTAGGGCTTGATGCATATTTAATGAGATAAGTTCATTAGCATGTGTCGGGCTTCAGTTGTGAGCCTTGACCCGTGTGTCTACTTCAGATAACACAACGCAGCGGGCTGACAGCGTTCTTGCACATCACCTTCAATAATCAAAGAACATATGGCTAGCCGATCTGCTGGTGCAGATTACCACCCACGTGAGACTCCCTCACAAAGTTAGTAGTCGTCAGGGCTGCCATAAACCTGACAAACAAATACGTAGGCATTGATTCCAGGTATAGAGGGGAGAAATGAGTCATCTGGATCAAGTTCTTGTTTTGCATACACTTTCATTTCATGATAGATATGTGGACACATTTTTGTTCCTTTAATGAAGTCATAGTGGTTTTAATCAGGTTATGAATGTGCCTACTCGTAATTCAAAGAGGAATTAATGACTCATTGAGGAGTTCTCAAAAAATGCTTTTGAATTGTAAAAAACAAAACAAAATGGAAAAGCACATAAATAGATTCCCTGGACTACAATATTTAATTTGAATGAAATCTCCATATGCGAATGGGGAGGATTCTCTTCATGAATTAAGTCATAACTCTTTTGTGTCAGTTTATATAGCTAAATTTTAGGTTGTGGAAAGATGTAAAATCAGCTAATGATCACGCAGCCAACGCACGTACACTTCACTGTAGGGGCAGCAGTGCAACCAGGGGAGAACAATACAGTTATCTAATATGAGTAATTCAATATCTTACAGGATCATTTTGTGTAAGGCCATATCACAGGCTTTTACATAGAATAATTGAGGGAAGGGGAAGTTGAGTGTATGGATATGAGATTGTCTTTAAGATTGAATATGTTGGATTGTCCTGGAGGGGGATAGTTGTTGAAAGAGTTGTGATGAGCATGTTTTCTTCAGACCAGCTGCAGTTTTGCGAATTGACCTAACTAGGTCTTACCCCTAATTTCCACCAACTTCAGTATGGCTGTCATTAGGTTTCCATTAAAGTCAATGTGTGTATTTCCACTGACTGCGCAGCGTCTGCATTCCAACTCCGTCCCAGCTTTTTGCAGTGTTATGTCATCCAGTGGAAGCATAGACCGTAACGGTCTATGGGTGGAAAGCACTTATTGCTAAAGGGATGTTTTCAGAGCACCACTGTTTCACAGGTAACACCTTGTTTGAGGACAGATTGAAGATAGAACTAGAACCCAACCGCAACGACGGTAGCGTCCCCCAGACACACCCAGACCCCGCTGGATGTTAAGCCTCTATCATCCAAACGCAAAAATAATATCACGGAAGGAATTGTTGACTTTATTGCTCCGGAGATTAGGCCCATTGCTGTGGTGGAGGCCTGAGGTTTTAAGAACTTGTTTATATACAGCGCCAGCACGCCACACCATCGTGCATGGACTAACCTCACAATGCGAGGGACTCAAAGAGAAAGTTTCAGAGTTAATACAACACAGCGAGGCACTGAGCTTGACCATGGATATGTTTAAATATACCATGTACATTAAAGTGGACGTGCCTTTTGTGTTTAATAGTAAAAGCTCTAAATTAATAGTGTATTCAGGTCTCAGCCGCGAAGCCGAGCTCCTATGCGAGGACATGCACAAAGCCGACAGACGAGTCTCATTTCAGTTTTTTTCCGCCCCTCCGCACCCCCCAACCCCCCACCCCCTCGACTTCAGTCGAACAAGATTTTCTTTGGTTGATTACAGCCCTAGTATCATTAGGCCAACACATCATGTCGTTTTTGACTGATATGTCATAGCAGTGAGGGCTCATATCATAACAGATGTGATAAGTTGACTGATGGGAAAATATGTGCACAAAGGCTGAGGAGATGAAAATCTGGAAAATCACTGTGAAGACATTGTGTTTGCAGGGCTAAGGCCGAAGCAGACTGTAATATCCTTGAATCCCTTCTGGGGGCAAGTGGGAGGAAACAAGTGTAGGTGGAAGCAGTGTAATGAAAATGGGAGTAGCAACACAGCTGGCCAGTCAAGCTAAATGATCAAAGAACACCTCATGCATAGGTTACAGCACAGGCAAAGTAATGAATAGCAAATAGAACGGTTCTGTTAGTTACTCAGATACATTTACTCATTTACGATGCAGTCTGGCTTCAACCGTTCTGTTGGCCTGGCAAAAAACAAGGTGCTTTATCCAGGTCTACATGTGACACAGTGACATGTAGTGCAAGATGCAAAGCCCCACAGAGGATATGTTGGTGTTGTTGTATTGGGAAAAGAAATATACTGCACTATACATTTATTTAATTTCTTTATGATATTCATTGGAGGGCTGCGTGTATGCACGGCTTGTGCTCGGAGCTGAAAGAAGCACAAAACTTTGCTCCCTGAACAATGGAAGCATAATTATGATTCAGTCTGTTGTCTTTTCCACTTTTCTTGCATCCCATTAAAATGCATAAGTGTGTGGAGAGAGCCAACGGATGCCTTCCACTCACATTGGGGACTGGGCGGTTGTTAAATATGGTGGTGGATATGAAAGGCCATAGGCACTTATAGCAGCCATATTAATAATAATTTTACTTAGCCAAAGTCACTGATCAGGAAAAACATAAATGTGTGTCAGACTGCATTAATGAGAAGTTGTCCCTTTTTTAGGAGAGCACTGTTGGATAGTTTTTGTTCTCTTATTTTGTGCATCTTAGCTTACACACTGCAGGAGTTTTTGACTACTAGGAAAACACTTTAAATTGGCTACCTGGTGGAAAACCGATAAAGCCATAAATAACCTTGGTGATTTGAAAGTGTGATACCACTACTTTTAGTTTTTTTGGACCCATGGATTTGTCCTGTTAAAGAACACATCTATCTTTCGTTGAGTTCATAAGAACACAGAGACAGTTAGCCAAAACACATGTTTTAATAGTGACAAACGGCAACTTCTCCTGTTGCCAAGGCTGTTTGTGTGATAAATGTGCCTTGATGCTTTCTTTAGTAAAGTGCTATGTCGGCAGAGCTAAGACTGGAAAGAGACTTTGCAGAGGCTTTTGGTCATGTTGGTGGAAGCTACTTTGGAACTGTACTTTTACACCTTTTTTCATTGGAAACAAATTGGACTAATATGTTACCAACAAGAAATTTTGTTTAAAAAAACAACAACAAAAAACTTGTTTAGTCACAAATGATAACTTTAGTTATTAAAATGATAATACACATATACTAAACATTTAATTAGGCTACCACATAATAGAAAATTACAGTAGAAAAAAGTTCTCTAAAGTACCCGCCGGTACAACATCTATTCTTAATTTATAGTTTTTTAGTTTTTTAGTTTTTATTTTTAAGGTGCATAACAATGACTAACGTTTTGATGGAGAAATACATCTTTATCAGAGTCCTTGGAGAGAATGGGCAATGGAGCCTCCATTTATAGTATTTTGAAGTGATTCAGATGTTGGGGTCCTAAGGATTGGTATCTGGGCACATTTTAAAGGATTGGTGTTGGCTGAAGTAGAACTCTTCTACTGGGTTTTTCCCACTAGTGATGAAGCACTGCTCTCATTTTTGTTTCAGTTGCATGCCAGTGAACATTTAATGTGTGGGTGGGTGTACTGTATTTGTGTGCACCAATGCGAGTGACTCTAAATTCTAATCACAGAATTGTCAACCACTGCCACGGAAACACTGGCGCTACACCGATTTGCTTAGTTCCGACTCTTTAATTTGTAAAAAACTATCTCGCCAACATTTTGGTACAGTATTTCACCACCTACTTCAAATTTGCATCTACCCTCTTCTTTACATTAACTTTGCATGTTGTTCTGCCAAATTTAGGCACAATTATAGTAATTGCAGCCCTTATAGTCCTAAGTAATAATATCCTTTCAAGTAGCAAGTAATAACTGGCTAGGCACTCTTTTTTTAACAAACAAAACAGTTTACTCAGGCCTCATCATTTAGTTCAGTCATACTAGAGCTTACAGCATTTTTTGTTAAAAACCCACCAACTGTAAAGAATCAAAACAACATATTTTCCCCAAATTCCTGATAATCCCGTGCTCGGCTATCTTTTATCATGTCTTGACGTGTGACGTTTTGACAGATATAAATAGTCGGTCAGGAGACATGCTTTATTCGGGAGCGGTGAGAGACGGACTGCTACAGAGATGAAATGAAGCAGTCCTGTTGCCTCAAGGCTTCTATGGAGCACTATAAGTGCACATGCAGCCAAGGTGCTAAGCCTCTCCTCTCTAAGAGAAGTTCCCTATGGCGCCATTTTTATGTTAGCAAGCCATCACCCGCCGTTAGCATTCCATTGACTGCCATTCATTTTGGCGCCACTTAGACAACAAATAACTTTACATCTGAAGCGTTTAAAGACTGTATTTGTCTGTTGTTAATTTCCAAAGAAACACAACAATGTATGAAAGACTCCATTCCCTTGTAGCTCACGTTATGGCTCCATAGCAGACGTTTTTGTTAAAATGGGACAACGATTGTGGCATAACTACAGAAGTTACGGTTGGCCAGTATAGGAATTACTGTATAGTACAAGGTAAGCTCGCAGACAGTTTGGACTTCAATTTAGGTTTCATTACTAATGTTAACTAGCATATTAGGTAGCAGTAATAAGCCTGTGACTATTTTATCTCCTCACACATACCTATGCTCTCCGTCTCTGCAAGATTAGGAATGATTGAAATCTCTCTGGGCACAGCTACCAGAAGATTTACAACTTTCAGACAGGTTGGTCACGTCACATCTACGTCGTCAAGCTGAGTTGGAGGCTGCGCAGTAACGCTCAGCCCTCACCAGAAAAGTGCTCGTAATGGTCTTTACTGGTCTACGTCCAGAACAACAGGGGTCTGTTTGTCCATCTCTTTAACTGTCTATGCATGCAACTGCTGTCATGCAGCAGACAGTTCTCAAGTATGTATGGCTTC
This sequence comes from Etheostoma cragini, assembly GCF_013103735.1. Classification (NCBI taxonomy): domain Eukaryota; kingdom Metazoa; phylum Chordata; class Actinopteri; order Perciformes; family Percidae; genus Etheostoma; species Etheostoma cragini. The sequence continues at coordinate 19,939,360 of NC_048428.1, forward strand.
ATCTAATTTCTGACCCTGTGACTTCTACTGCTTTTAAACTGTCTTGTGGAGGCTCTTCTCTCAGTCAGGGACTGTCAGTTCCTCCCTATGACACTTGACACTTTTTGTTTGTTTGGCATAACTTCTGTCAAACAGAATCTATACTGAGTAAGCAGATATTTATTCAGTGTCTCTTACACCGTGTTCAGAAGAGATGCAGCTTCACAGCAGCACACCGGAAGCAGAGCTGTGCTGTTGTTTTCAGAGTCTACACTGGACGCATTCAATCACAATATTGCTCTGCTGTCATCTGCAGTTCAGCAGTGCTCATAGCCCAATACGACTGAAACCCACAGCAGCAGTGTGTACGCCTGTTAGAGAGACCTTGTCAACGCAGCTGATAGACAAATTTGTTGTTTTAACAATCAAACTCGTGGCCTTAAAACTTTTGTCCAGTCAACCAAATCAATGGTCTAAATCCCCATTTATTTTAGAGAAGGCTAAATATCTGCCTAGGTTCTTTCTTTGAAATGTATTTTCTGCAGGGGAACAATGCCCTTTTCTAGAATGTTGTTTCAACACTGGATTACCCCTTCTTACAGTATTTTCCATCATATTGTAATTTAGGAAAAACAGACTAGCTTATAGATTGAAAAGAAATAGCTTCATAAGTTCAATTTTGTCCAGTTCAGAACCAAATCATTGAGCACATACACTTCCTGAGCACTTACACTTCATGAGATGGTATATCACCTTGAATATAATCCAGTGATGATGAAAAATAAATTAGCTGCGTGGCCTACTGAACGAAGGTTGCCTCTCTGTTAGAAAATGAACTTTTCCCCCCCTGAAGATATGGAAGGCTTAGCTGTAGAGACAAAACTGGCCTGAGGCAGTAAAGAAGCACCACACTGACTCAGCTCTCCCTAGTGTGAACACGTCTAGATGCCCTGCCAACAAAGTCTATGATGCAACGTATATGGCTCCAATGAAAGGCTATTGAAAAGGATATATATATATATATATATATATATATATATATATATATATATATATATATATATATAAATAAAACATCAGGCGCTCAGGATTAGAATTTTGAATTTTCTTCCTAACTGGTAGATGCTGTGAATATCCAGGACATATTGTACACATATAAGAAGGAGAAGACAAAATGTTGAAACTGATGCCTGGTTCCTGTTGTGTAAGTCAGAGCTGCTGCTGTTCTCTGATCTGAGTAAATGTACGCCACAATAAAGGGTGTGGAGAACTTTAGGCACTCAGCTTGACTATGAACCCAAAAGCCAATTTATTTATTGTAAGGGGAATCCTGATTTACCTGCTATTACAGGATGTGCACTGCAAACTTCAATATTGCCCTCGGCCCCCACTGCTTTAGTTCAAAATAAGAAAAGACAAACTCTAAGGCTGAGTTTTGAACCCTGTTGTTGTCTGGTGCAGTGTGTGCCATTAAATTCTGCTGAAGGCGATGCCAGCTGTTGACAGAGGAGGTTAGAGGAGGCAAGTAGATTATAACAAGACTGATGGCATCGTGCAAGTGGTCAAGCACCTGTTTATTTCTAGGTGTGTTATCAAAACATTTGGTTTCTGGACAGCAAAACTGGCACTGGTCTCCTAAAACATGTTCACTTAAGGTTTTTGTCATAATTGTTACGTTTGTAGAAAGGGATATAAACAACTTGTAAAAGAGGGTGATCCATGCAACTAATTTCTGTAAAGTACGTTTGACTACAGTAGGATAAACAACAATGTGAGAGATTAGATGCAAATCTGTGAGGGGCTACATCAGAATAAAATGGATATTTTCATCCATCCATTCATCCATCTTCATCAGCTTATCCGGTGTCTGGTGCAGTGGGCGGCAGCTCCAGCAGGGGACCCCAAACTTCCCTTTCCCGAGCCACATTAACCAGCTCCAACCGGGGGATCCCGAGGCGTTCCCAGGCCAGGTTGGAGATATAATCTCTTCACCTAGTCTTGGGTCTTCCCCAAGGCCTCCTCCAAGCTGGACGTGCCTTGAACACATCCCTAGGGAGGCCCCCAGATGCCCAAACCACCTGAACCAGCTCATTTCGATGCAAATAAGCAGCGACTCTACTCCAAGCTCCCCACGGGGGACTGAGCTTCTCCCCCAATCTCTAAGGGAGACGCAGCCACCCTCCTGAGGAAACCCATTTTGGCCGCTTGTACCCCGGATCTCGTTCTTTTGGTCATGACCCAGCCTTCATGACCCTAGGTGAGGGTAGGAACAAATATTGCCCATAGATTGAAAGCTTTGCCTTCTGGCTCAGCTCTCTTTTTGTCACAACGGTGCAATACATTGAATGAAATACTGCACCCGCTGTGCTAAAATGGATATTTTACAGTTGAGTAACATGTTTAAAGTGGGTAGAAACCTTTAGAATTTGAAAACATAGTTTTCTTCATGTCACAAAAAGACTAGCACTGGTCACTGCTGTTGTCTGAAAAACAGACGGGACAAAAGGTTGTGTTTACTGGTAAACTGGTAAACCTTAAGATCGACATATAACGGACTGCTATCTGTTGAGTTTTCCTCCCGTTACTCTGTCCTCTGTGACTGTCTACATCTAGAAACTAAGCTGCACAGGGTGCAGTGAACAACTCTGACTGGCACATGATCTGACAGGGGTTATGGAGGGGTAGATTTGCTTTGCAAAAAACCTGGAACGTTCTATGAAATGACGCTTTAAAAAAAAGATTGCTTGATCATGCATATTTGATCGTGGCAAGTAAAAATCGTGATCGCGGTTAAAATTCGATTCATTTTGCAGCCCTACTACAAACCCTAACCCAACACCCACTGTCCTATTATATATTTTTTACTCGGTTATGGATCATGGACTAACTGTATTTTTCAGAGTTGCACATCTGCTCGTCTTAAGTTACATGATTTTGTCTTCATATCAATGCAGTCAATCAATCTAGAGGCTTATTGTATGCTTTAGTTTGTTGCAATGTAAAGTATACACATCTAATAGTTATAGTGGATTTAAACAAGCAAAGCCTCCAGTACGGTTCCTAGCAACATGACACTGGAAGCTGACCAGCTAATGCTGACAAAATGGCAATCATTGCAACACAAACATAATATGTCATCATATTGGGTCTGCAAGCATGCAGTACACATCATTTCATGATTTACTTCAGTTAACTGAAGCCACACAGTACCACTGCTACTGCCCAGTACCTCAATCACATTTCTGTCTACATCGCACCAGATTTTAAGAACCTGGGGGTCATATTGGATGGCGATCAACTCAAACCATCTCCAAAAATATGCATTTCCAATCACTCGAATTTTAAGAGTCATTCATGCACTAATAACATCCTAGCTGCTAATGTAACCCCCTCTACTTAGGAGCTGCCATTTTCCCTTTTGTTTCCATAACTTAATCAAAACGCTGCTGCCCAGTTATTAACAAGGTCCAAGAAACGAGACCACATCTCCCCTTATCCATTACAGTGGCTCCTTATTCACTTTACGTCAAACTTAAAAATCCTTCTAATTGTCTTTAAATCTCTCCATAGTGTCACCCCGCTTACAGGACCCCCGGACCCCTCGGATCCAACCACTTTGGCATGTTGGCTGTACCCCTTTCGTGGAGAAAAACAAAAAAGCGGTGGACAGGGCATTTTCTACAGCAGCTGGAATAGCCTGCCAGAGGCCATTAGACAGGCTGTGTCTGCTTTAAAGATGCACCTTAAGACCCCCTTTTTTATTCTGTGGCTTTTAATTGTGTTTAACCTGTTGTTGTTTTTTCTGAGGCCCTGGGTTTAAGTTGTGTTTAAACGGATGTATGTCTTTGGGAAGCACTATAAATAAAATTTACTATGGTAATCGGCACAGAAAGGTATCTAATTAGAGGTATGTTCATTAGTGTTGATGTTGCAAGTAGCCTAACTTGTGTAGAAATGCACTCAGCTGTTTTGCTGGCTGCTGGTGGGTGTAACATCACCTTAAACTCTTGTACTGAGCTAACGTAGTGGGGATTCAGTCTTGTGGCGCGGTTTAGTAGTGTTATCTTCATCACGTTATCCAAAAGAGCATTTTCAGCATTTGTCTTTTTTTTTTTTTTTAATCAAGCCTTATTAGGTGTTTTCCTTTTGTGACCTTCATCAGTCATTTGCACAGCTGAAACTATATGAGAAAACAATTGAAGTACTGCAAGTTGTCCGCTTTAATCACAGTTGAGCAGCTTTTGTCTATTACAGCTGTTGGCGTCTACTAATTACCCTGATCTAATAAGTGCTTTTGCTGGCTGTGACAGACATATATCCCAAACTATTATGACTGTCATTATCCGGCTGCAGCATTTTTCAGCTAACACGTCTCCCATTTCCCCTTAATTAGACATTGCTAAATGTTAACAGATAAAGCTTGGGCGAGCAAGTCAGTCTGCGTTCAGATTTACACCCAGGCTGAGCAGATGGCTATAAATTAGATATGAGAGAGAGAGAGAGAGAGAGAGAGAGAGAGAGAGAGAGAATGGGCAGTGGCCTAAACAATTACTGAATCCCTGTTTAATGGAAGCAGTAAAATAACCTGCCACATTCACTTCTGTGGCATTTCTGAAGGTGCCAGTCCATTCTAATAAACAATTGACTAGAGTTCCACCTCTTCCCATCCTCCCTCCTACTGCTATTTTGGTTTGTATGTGGTGCTCAGGTTATATATGTAAAACCATAGCTATCATGCATGGCTGCTTCAATATTCCATCGCATGTATAACATTTAGACCAAAAGAGTTTCTCTACACAGTGCTTGGTGTACTTAAGATGTGGATGCAGTGGACAGATATCTCACATTTCACACCAAGTGACACAAAGCTCTCCTGAGGCCTCTGAAGTGAACAACCAGGATCTTGCAAGAATGTATTCAATAGCATCCTTTAACTGTTCAATCTGAGCACTCACACATATGGTAAGCATTGTTATTCACTGAAGCCTAAATAGGGCTGACATTTTCTTTTAAGACTTCTCCTGCACCACAAGTCTACTGTACATTTGAACCCTAAAGATGTTAAAGTGCCCATATTACGGGTGTTATTTTGTGTCTCTGGTGCTTCCACACGCATACAAACTTGGAAAAACAACCTATCCCTGCTGTTTAGAGTGAGATACAGGTTTCCGAATGTCCACTGCCTTTAGTCTCCGGGTGAGCTGTTTAAAATCTGCACGGCTTTCAAGTGTCCAATTGTGTTTCTTTCCTGTTTACGTTTTTCCCACCATTCTAATGACTACAGCTGACGGTGGGATTCTTGCCTTATTATTTGAAATTTTACAGCTCTTTAAGGTTTGTATGTGTTGAAGCTTTGTGATTCTTCATTAAGTGTCTCAGATGCTGTGGAGCCGTCACTTGTACGATTGGAGGACGGGGGAGGACTGAAAACCAATTAAGCCCTTTTGGTATGCCCTATTGACAATGTGGTGCTCATGAATATAAAAGTCAGCATTTGATATGGTGTGTGGCAAATGCCTGATTGAAATACAGTAGATGTTTCCCATGTCTCTTAAGTTATATGGTAAACATATGGTATTTTGTTTTAACCTTTTTGTGGAGATTACATGTTTAGAGTAAGCTAGCAGAAATAATGATTTATATTTCCTGATATTACACCCTGGCATTATTACTCTAAAGATTCAAATAAATTAAATAAATTAAAGCCCGATTCAAATGATAGCGTCATGAAACAATGGCAGCCAATTCTGCTACTTGGCTGAAGACATACAGTAATACCCCCCTAACAGTACCTCCACAGTATGCAAACTGTGTACAGTTCATTGTCATAACATTTTTCTACATGTTATGTTAACTCTAGATTAGCTCTTGTTGTTTTAGTATGATGGAATGCTTATGACAAATCTATTCTACATTGTCTTATTGCAGTTTTTAACTTTACAATTTTATTCAAAATATAACCACATTAGTTATATTTATAAAAAGATTCATCACCATGGTTTTTCTATTACCACAGTAATCTAAATGCAAATTTCAACTGTCCCCTTTTCCACCAGGATGATGCTTCTGGCACAGCATATGCACTAGAATTGAGATGTGTTTTACTCCTTTTATTCTACCTCTGTGACATGGATATTTAATCTTGAATGAAGACTGCTTATCGTGTTGACGAATTGTAAAAGAAAAGCTGTCGCTAATTGAACGTAAATAAAGCCTTGTAGTTGTCTTCTGACATTTTTCTATCTATTTAGACAGCTGTATAAAACTAAAGACTTTGTAAGGAGAACATCTTTTGAACCACTTTGACAATATTATACTAAAATAAATCAAATTAAAGGGAGCCATCAGTAGCAGAGTTATGGAGTCATGGTGGTACTCCTGCATGATCTAGGAGTTAATTTAGAATTTAATCAAATTATAGTTTCAACATCTATCCACTCTTTAATACCGTGTTTCAGTGTAATCCTTAGGGAACATGCTGCATTTACAATCTGGATTAAAATAGAAGCTTTGCAGAGTTTTTTCTTACAGAAGGTGTCAGCCTAGTTACTTTCATTGACCAGGGAATGGTGCAATGCACAGTATACACACTGTCTACACACAGTGTGATGCCACAACTGTCCTGGATGCACTGGTACGGGTTGCTGGCAGTGAAAGGCTTCATCATCTCTGGCTTCCTTCTTGCCCCTGCCATCAATTTTCCCTGCACAGATATAGTCCTGAGTGACACCTGGTGGGTTGCTTTCTCCTATCTCTGCTCTTCCTCAGCACTGTTAATACATCCATAGCGCAGGAGCTGTACATGCCTGTCCTCGTATAACTCTCAACCCACGTGTTGGTGGTCTGATACCAATAATCTTCCTCTGCACGCTGCTACTTTTGGCATCACCACTCAATTGGACTCTCTCACTGTGGTCAGGGATGCCAGATGTGGCCTTCTTGTATTCATTAGAGGAGTGAAGGCTGCAGATTAATTTGATCCACATTCATTTCTTTACTGTCGGGGAAACATTTATCTAACGTTAAACTTTCATGAGCCTTAATCGCAAAGTTAGCCTGCAACATAAAAGTAGGGTAAAATCCTTACTAATTCTGTATTACATCAAAGCCCTCTACGTTTTACAGTTACATCTTAGGTCTTAATGTGCCTCGATGTACAAGAAGGTAAAAGAATGCTGGACTCTTCTATGAAGGCCAAACCCTCAGACACAATTAACAGATAAATACAAGGTCTACGCTTTTTGGCTAATAAAACCCCTTGTTACGACTGCTGTCATATAGTTTAATAATAAAATATAATTCAGCTTGCCTAGTGCAGATTTAGATGGTTTAGGATGTTTAAACAAGCAATTAGTATCCTTATTTGCAATCTAGGGGGCTTTCAGGCGTTGAGATATTTCGAACTGAATTCCAGCCGCCTCTCACAAAACTTCCACATAGCACGATTTTTGAAAAATGATCAATGTTGCTTAATGTGTTACCTGACCGTTAGGGGTGCAGGATTCAGAAAATGTCATGGATTTCATTCAATATCAATTTGAAGGCTCAAGATTTGATTAAAAAAATAGATTTTCGATTAAAAAACGATTCTCAATTTAAAAAAAACGATCCACAATTCAAAAGTATACACGCCTTCACAAAACGAAAATAAATAAATATGAATTGAGTTTTGGAATTGTATGAATTTGTTTGAATTTCTAGAGCTTGAATTGTGATACAAATGAAAATCGTTTTTTATTTTTATTTTTACTCACCCCTACCGGCAGTGGGACCGTATTTTTGCTCAACAGTACATTAGAGGTTTAAAGTAATAGGATTTTTATTCTGATGCCGGTATTTTGGGTAGCCAGCAGGAGTTTTGTGTGTGTGTGTGTATGTGCATGCGCGTGTGTTTGTGTGTGTGTGTGTGTTGTAGTAGTCGTGGTAAATTTGGTTATATTGTGAAATTTACAATCCCTTCAATCTTTTCTAGGTTGTTTGAGTATGACGGCCATCCAGACATTTCGTCATATTCTTTAATTAAACAGAGACGAGAATCAAAGACCTGAGTAATGCCAACCCTGTGGTGGGTGTTATCGCTGCTGGAAGAAATACCTGATAAGAGACTGATTAGTGCAAGACGGGGCCTCTCAATTGAAGCTAATTATACATTTTAAAGTCTCTGCTGACAAACTGCTCTGTCTGTGTGTGTTGTCTTTTAACAGTAAGGTGGATTTAATGTTTCAATTAATAATTTTGCATTTAGTGGCAACTAATCACAGCTAGGGTGTAACGTAGGAGTAGAGGGAACAACACAGAAGTAGATTTACAGTAACAAGTACTTCAGTATTAGCATGCAGGACTAGTGCTAGTAAGTACAAGTGAAATTTTAGACAGGTTTTGTAATCAGAATACAACTAAAAAAACATTTTAAAGCCACATTTGAAAGATGCAGCAGTGCACAACAGGGACTTAGTAGCAGGTAAGCAAGTGCGTAAATTGAATTTTCTTGAAAATACTATTTCTAATGATGGCACCCCAGAAATAGTACAGCACACTTTAAGGTGAACTGGCAATTACCCTTTGTCAAAGCATAATGAACTCTAGATTATTTAGAGGCAGAAAATGAAAAGGCTGAAAGGTGTTTTGTCTCTGTTTTTGCTGGAATTGCAGCATCCTTCGTTGAGTATCCTAAGTAGGTTTTCCATGGTAGTAAAGTACCAGTTCTCAAGTAACTTTCTATGTAAACTTGATTTAATTATCAAAGCAACATGCAAAAGCATACAAAATAGTTTTTACTCCGATGTTACTGTCAAAGTGCTTTCTCAACTTCAGAATATAGATGGTAATGAAAGGTTAGGTAAAAGTGGTATGTAAGCGTGTAAATGGAGGTTTCTGGCTCAGAGTATGAGTAAAAACTCATTTTAAGAAAACAGCCTTTAAATATGTGGATTAGTAAATATACTCTTTTGCACAAAAGTGCAGGTGAATAAGATAAAACACTGTAACTAACCAATATCAACAAGAAACTTTCCAAGTTGATTACTTATATTAACACATGCAGTATGTCTTTTGTATTGTATTGGTTTTGAAGATTTCATATTTTTATAAGCGAATCAGGCATTATCGAATGCTGTTTTGGCAAATTTAGGGTACATTTTACAGGCGCAAATAGACAAAGTGCGGTAAAATAAACATTGAAGTGTGTATTTACCAATAGTCTGAAAGAAGACGAAGATGTTAGAGCCCAAACATTCAAAATCAAGAAATTATAGTTTTGCTGGTAGTGCCTCCCCCTAAAAATATAGTTTGCTTTTTAGTGTGTTGAATAGTCGCGCACTGTAGCTTTAATTTGTGTTTTGTCAGCATTTGATGAAATTCCAATAATCTATAATGGCATAACAATGTTGAGCTTTCCTTCAGAAAGATAATTCATACAAAGTATTTTACTTGTGTCGGATGACTGTTATGTTTGAGGGCATATCTGCTGTAGTCCAATAAGCATTTAGAATAAATAATGTGAAAAAATTAACTCTGAAAGGACTGCTTAATTATTTAATGCCTCAAATGGATTCGGTAGTTTACATCACATGGATGGACATCAAAAGGAGGCTAATGGTATTGCAATTACTGCACCAAAGAACTTCCCATCATCCACTCTAAATGGAGCTCAGCTGAATATGCTGAATTGTGTAGGTAGATTTCTTTTGGCTCACTTGTAGACGACTCCGACAGAAGAAACCCCTTTTTCCCTTCACCCGTTGATCAATGATCTATTTTCTTTAAATGTACACCTGTACAAAAGCACATTCAGTAGGGACATGTTTAGTAATGAAATACAGGACTTCATGCAGTGTATTCTGATAATTATGCAAAGAGTAGTGAAAATGAGGTTTACTAGGATAACACAAAATTACATATGTTAAATCAACAGAGGCACGCTGTGATAAGCTTTGATTATGTTTGAGTCTGGCCATATTTTGACAGATTCAAGGTAAGCAAACTCCACAGGTGTTGCTATTGTTGGACTACATCTGTTGCAGCAAATAATGACAACAATGCCGAGTAACTGCAGGGAGTCGGCTATAATCCTGGCACGGAGAGCTGCACATTACTTAGATTTATTATACAGAACCGCTAATCGGTGTGTGGTTCGGTGCAGCGTGTCTCCTATTTACCCTATACAACAGAGGACTAAACTAGCGATGGATGTTGTATGGATCGAATGTTCAGTGTTTATTGCGGGACAACCAAGACAACATGGTACCTGCAGAATATGGAAAGGATATGTTGACCTTATAACCCATTGCAAAGGTTTGCCAAGAGGATTACTCCTGTATCATTGTATCTCGTTAAAGAGGAGCAAGGATCAAATGGGTGAACAAACTGTCTAAGATCTCATTCTGTGATCACAAAACTTTCCTATTGAATTATCCCGTGGGACCTGTGATCCTAACACAGTAGTGGAGGGCATTGCATGTACTATTCAACCTATGTTTTTTTTCTAATTCTTTGTGCTGGAAAATCTATACCAAAGATATATGCATTTTTTCAACTACATTCTTATGGCATGAAAAAATGATTTTGGGATTTAAACTGCATAGTTGGGGAGTAACGCAAAGGTGAACATGACAGAACAACCTGAAGACCCTGCAGCGTTAAGTTTTCTCAAGTTGAACACTTAACTTACAGTAGTTATGCATTCATGCTCCTATACAATACATTGAAAAGTTGTAAGAGACACTTCAATTTTTTTTTTTATAAACCATCATCTGAGTGCTCCTGTTGCTTGCCCTATGTAATGCTAATTAATAGCTGGGTCATTAAACGAAGACCCATAGTAAATGATAAGAAAACATTCTTCAAGGCAGAAAGTATCTCTTGCTTGGCACAGAGAGCTCTGTGTTACATTACGGCCATTAATGAACAGTCAATACACATAAATAACAGGCCCGTTTAATGAAGATATAGTTTGCAGGTTTAATGGGCAGTTTTTAAATAGCTGCAGCCTGGGTGAAGTTCAGATTGAATCTGAATGGGATGACATGTCTTGCTGATGAGCGAAAATACCAATACCAGCTTGAAATATGCAGCTTGGCTAGTCTTGCTCTAATTATAGGATTTTAGAAGTGTATTTTCTTCAAAGATGTTGACAGATTTTAGCTCATGAGTAAAGGTTGCATTGTGGACAGCTAAAAAAAAAAAATTGCAATTTGGTTCCGCAAATAAATATTTCTACCCTTCCCAAAGTGTGCCCATCTCTCATGAGTCAGAGGGAACAGTGTAATCACAAGAGCCAGAAATGAGGACTGCATATGTACTAAGATCAGCAAAGATTTACACCTGCCTAGTTACTCTGAGGTAGAAGCAGTTGCAGACGACTGTATTATGGGAATTAGGGGACTTCTATTTCACAGTTAAACAACTTTTCTGTAGGTAAATAAACAGGCAAACACAGATGAATTGCTAAATGGAAGTTGATGTGATGCAATTACTTTGGTAGACTAAGGATCATTTTGGTGACATTCCCCATGTACTAGGAGCGCAATTCTTTAAGTATACAATGTCACATGCGGGTAATGTTGCTATTTCCAGGTAATTTAATTGGACTTTAACTGCTTGGTTTCACCAGAATTTTAGATTCAAAGAGTCTACTTAAGAGTTGCCCAGCTGTGGAATTTCTTTTTTTTTTAAAGAACAACTGATTTGATTGACACTGTGAACTAATTCTGTACTTAATGTAAACATTAACGAACGGCATTTGGTACTTTCAGACCTAAGGCAATTGGTATCTATTTAAAAGCAGTTTAACTCAGGAAGGAGAAGTCCCTCTTGCAAGAGTAGACAGATATTTGCATGTAAGTTGTGTTAGATATGCGTTTTTCAAAGGGCTTCACATTTGAAAACTGCCAGAGGACTGACCAGCTGTTTTCACTAGAAGTGCGTTGTGCAGCTGCTGTGTCGCTTTTTGCTTTGTTGTGTTTTTTTTTTTACCGTCTGCTGCTATTAATCAGCCCTACTTTAGCTCTCACGTTTTGACGGCATTCTTACCTCTGTTGTCTTATTTCCCAGAAAGGCTTTCTGCTTATTCGTCTAGCTTGAAGATTCTACTGAGGGCAATGCATTGCACATATTATTAATACTATTGATGGATATCTTTATTTTGAACATGCAAATAAAGTAAAACATCCCAAATTTTTTTAATTAAAAACAAAACACTTAAACAAAAAAATTAAACTCCCAATTATTTCCAGTACTTAAAAACCTCTATTTACACATGCCAAAAGCAGTAGGAAGAAGTAAAACGTATGCACTGCTACCTCTTCATACCCTTTCTACCCTATTAAATAAATTGGCCACAAAATAATTAGTCTGCAGAGATAATACATCTATTATCAATGAAAGCATATATTCAAAAGTTCTATTCACCTTTATAAATTTACCCATACACAACAATATTTCTACACATATTACACATTATTCAATTTAAGCCCAGGTTATTAATTGCATGTGTCGCTGTACTTCTGGAATATAATTTCTTTGAACAAAAATAAAAACTGGCCCAACTGGCCAACTGTTGTATCAAACTGTTGTGTAACAAACGACCAATATTTGGTCCGACCAAAAGAGGTCTCGGCCCCGATCATGCTGAACCATGAGAGACACAGTGAATGCGCTCAGAAATGCATTTCTGTATTTTGTTTTTAAATATATATATCCGCAGCTATATTGGCATGTCGGATTTTCAAATACCCAAATATTTGCATCGGTATTGGCCTTAAGAATTCTTTACTGGTCGGACTCTAGAACACTGCATAGGGGTAATGTCTTTTCCTGGGACCTGAACAGAGGAGAATCACAGATGAACCATTTGTGTTTTCTTCAGGCTTTTATACTCTGATTTAAAGAGCACAGATCTGATTTGTCTATCTACTTAATGTACTACTTACTGACGTGTGCTGCGTCTCATCGGGATGGAGAGAACCCGGGCTCGGTTTCATTTTTTAAACGGAAAAACCAATGCAAAAACATGAGGTGGAAGCTTGAACATCTTGAATATCATATCAGTAAACCAACCAAGCGGATTTCTCCTTTTTATTGGAGTTATGTCCTTGAAAGGAAACATCCCGACGAAGCACTCTGGACCTAATTTCATTAAACTGTAGATTTTGCCAAGTCAGGGAACCTAAATTGATGCGGTTGAACTCTGGTCTCCAGTCCCTGTCAGTGGGGGGGGAGGAGTGAATCAACCTTAGGCCGCTTACCATGCTCTGGACTCCGGTCAACCTCACCTCCTCCTATACTTGCTCTACTTTATTTAACCTTGCTCTTACTGTCCCCTTCATTTTCTCCAACATGTACTACATTTTCTGCTCAACTGTGCTTGCAAAATAGAACCGGAAAGAGAGACAAAAGCAAATATTTTTCATGGTTTTATGGGTTATTAAGCACACTATAGCTGAGCCTCATTATCAGGGCAAGGACAGACTCAAAAAGCAGGGTTGGAACTCGCTGATGTATAGCTATGATCATCACTTTGGTTATGTTAATGAGGGTCTGTTTTCCGTGAGTATGTGTGAGACCATAACAGTCATGTTCATCAATGTGTGTATCGGTGAACATCTGCGTGCATGTCTGTGTATGTGTAAGAGTGACTAGGAGTGTTAAGAGGCCTAACAAACAAAGAAGTAAATATTTCCTAATTGCTTTGTACCGACTTTACGAGCGTTATAAAGCCAGTGGTCCAATCATATCATCTCAAACTAATGCGGCGTTATACACATTGCACATTATGAATTTCGTGTAATCATTATATAACTAATGCAGATCAGAAGAATGCTAACAGAAGAGAATGTGTTTTAGGATCTTGCCCTCTGTGACGACAGTATGCGCTGTAAACAAGGCGCCTCATGGAATCTCATCCTCCCCTTCAGCAATCGCAACTGCAAGGATTGCTGTCAGATAAGTGCCGCCAAAAAAAGTCCATTTTAACATCTGATACCTTACCTATTTTTTTATTTTTAATTTTTTTGGTACGATTGGGAGACAAGCGACTTTGAGAGTCAGTGACTTTGAGGTGGATGTTCTATGGGATTATCGTTTTAAAGTGCCTGTGATCTCATTTATTTGCCACTACCACTGCCTGCTGTCATCTGGCTGTTATTACTAAAAACAATATGAGGCACAAAGCTGACTGAGAGCATTAGGAGAGGCGAGGGTGATGCGCGTTCAATTAAAAGGGACACTTTTTTTCCCTTTTTTATATTCAGCACGGTGTATAAGTCTAATCCATGTCTGACAACAAAAACAGATTTTGTAAGGAAATAACAAGCCATTGCAGTTGCCTTTTTTTACTTATTGTTTGATAACCCATCTCATTTAGAGTTGTCTATCTCTTTGACTGCCACGGCGCACTCCATTCCTGAGATTCCCTTTTTTCAGGCTGACAAGCCCCCATCTCAAATCACAGATAATCTAATGGACCCTCAACAGAGCCTCGCTACGGAAGTGGAGTGGTCTGACCTCAAAGGCATTCAGAAAGCTACTTAGGCACAGTGTTTCTCAGCACTTAATTAAAATGACACAAGCGCTGTTGCCTGAGTGTCAAATCAAAGCCTTTTTGAAGGTGTGATTTTCTCTTTATTTCAGTGACGATGCCTGCCGCTTTTTCTGTACTTCTCGGTGCGGGGCAGAAAATATGTTTCTTGTAAGTTTTGAAACGCTGCTGCAATACTATCTATTGCAGGCAGTGGAATTAAACAAATAGGGTTAATGGGTCAGTTTGTGGCGTTTGGGAAAATTAATTTGCATACTTTATTGATATATATTTGTGAATTCTGAAGGCTTCTTTGTCACAGAGGGCCGATCAGCATTCCTAATCAAGCATTGCCGTTCGACATTATTAGCCTCAAGCAGTGCTGGCATAATCAGTCAGCCAGGTAATATTAAAAGGTGGGCTCTTTCAGGCTCCCGAGTGACATAACCGCCTTAATCAAACCGTTATCACGCCGAGGCCAGAGGGAGAGAGAATAATGAGAAAGCAATATCCTGGATCAAGAATTAGTCTTTTCTGCAATGGTTGTCTGTCTCACTGGGTCAGTGGTGCATATTGGTAATGGAACATACCAAATTACGGTAAAGAAAATGTAAGGATGGTCCACAATGTTTATATGACTCACACTTGTGTGGTTGTGTTTGGTGTTTAGTTGTGACAGCCACTCTTTAAAAAGAAATCACTGCTGACATGCCTGACAGTAAGAACTCCTTTGTGTAGCAATGAAATATAATGACAGCTGTATTTAGGATTTAATTTTTTATAAATTTTTATTTTACTTTAGAAATGCCCTTCTATTACATTTAGATATGGAAACACTTCTTTCATACCGTACTGACTGAGTTTTAGGAAAACGTATTCTTATTCCAGATAGTATGCAATATCTCTTGTCCGTGTGGCAACAATACCGGCCCTAAAAGTCCCACAGGAAGGAGCTTTCCCACTCGCTCTCTCCCCATTTGTACTTTATCCTGTGCAAGCTGTATTGAAATATTGAATAGAGGGTGTCTAATGCTGACAATGGCTATAAAAAGCTTATGAATAACTTCACATACTTGCTTTTTTTCTCCTCTGCATTATTGTGTTCTAGTTTGCAAGTAAACTTTGAAAAGCTCTTGCCTTGAGTTCAAACTGGAGCAGGTTAACGTGAGTTCCTTTAAAAAGAGAAAAATCTTCCCCCTAGAAAATAGTTGTTAATCTATAATTCCGTGAGCTGAATTGAACGTAAAAAAACTATCCTAAATAGCATATTGTTTTTTTTCTTGTTTTTTTTCAAAGCTTTCCCTTATTGTAGGCTGTAAAATATGCACAGGTAATCTGATACGGTGATGAAATGGGGGAAATGCTTTTCACCTTTAGTATCAAGTAATATTGATTGCATTACTGTTTAAAGTGGAGGATTTTAATCCCATTACGTTTGATTCAGTGTTATAGACCATCACTACATTTCCCCAACATGCACAAGGTCTGTGTTTGGGACTAGAAATTGCGTGCATAAAATACTGGAAAATAAATGAGACTATCCTCTCTCAAACAGAGTCTGCTGTAAAAGTGAGAACTTTCATCTATATGCAGAAATTCCGAAGTGAAAGGAAGAAATTGATTAAAGGTTGATGATGATGTGACGACGGACCCCCCCAAACCCCCACCCCCCCGCAGCTTCAAGTCTCAAATCAGGATTTCCCCAGAGCAACTGCTAATTATGTAGAGAGCAGAATCAAATGTTATACTTTTTTTAATTTTATTTTTTTTTGCAAATCCGTGTACATTTGTAAACCATGATCACTAACCCTAAATTATTAGCTTGATTTCTAAATAACAGAGCCACACAACTCTGAATGGTATTCAGTGGATTTTCAGTAAATGCATTATGAATTAAGAGTAAATGTGCCACACGGCAGAATGTGTCAGCCATCAGGACAGTTATGCATAATTAAAAAGGAAGCATTGCTTTCTTTACAGACCGTTTAGGTTGGAGGCAAAACAACACAAAAAGTAAGATATGGCTAACATTTTGGTTTAGAGTAAATCAAAAATAACCTTTTATTAAAAATGTCATGTTGAATGTTTTGAAGCGATGTAAAATCGGTGCACATCCGTAGTGGTATTTATGCATCTCGTTTGTTCACGTATCCCCGTTCTTTGGAATCTATCAAATGCAATATGTCCATAATTGTTACAACAGATTGCCTCTCAACTTCTTTAAAAGCCTCACAGCAAAGTGAAGGCACCTGCATCTGTATGCTGCTAATTCATTGTTTGATGTAATTTGCTGCTTGTTTTAAGGTCTTTTTATCGTTTCTTTTATCCAAATTTGTTTTATGCTGTTTGAACTTTTTAGCTGTTATGTTCTAAGTCTCTTGTTTGTACTTTTAGTAAAACGTTTCATGCTGCTGTACAAAATATTCTGAATATCAATGGAAATATCCCTAGTGAAATGAAGGTGATTAAAAGGTTACATGTGTAACTCGCACACAATGTGAGAGAACCAATCATTAGAATTTGGTTCTAAGATTAGGAGATCTAAAATTAGATTTTCACATCTGTCGCCCTTAATTTTGACAGTGCTTACTCAGGTGCAGGTTACTGCAGGTGCTCAGTCCATTTTGGATCAAACCTCCCAACACATACAGGTAATTATTGTAAGAAGTGGCCCCTTTACACATTTTTAATAACGCCATTCAGCTTATCTCACTGAAAGTTATTCAATCTTAAACATATCCAATTTAAAGTTAAAATGTTTCCCAAAACATAACCCGAGTGATTTATGGCTCCATATGAGAAAGGTGATAGCTCTGTCAGTCCAGTGGATTGTGTAGACAGTCAGATATGGGGCTGGCGGAGGCCTTGCTTGCACAAGGGTGAGCGGGCACATTGTTTATGCTCTACACAATGAAGTCGCAGGTCTTCTGCTCATCAGTAAAACTCAGCAGGCTAGGTCACAGCTGTCAAACTCAAAGCCTTTGAAGTTTGGTAATTTAGCTTCTCCAACGCTTGGTTTTGCTCACATGAACAGGAAAACTGAACCTGGGAAGGTTTAGTAAGAACAATAGCCAATCCTGGGATCCTGTGTCCACTTTCATAGAACAGAGAAAGACCAACCAGTCTGTACGGCAACATTATTATTCAGCCCCCAGAACATGTGCATTGACACAAATGGGACTCATTTACTTGGGTTAATGCATGAACATCTGTGCAGTCTAATTTACTTTTTACCAAACTAAAAAGCCCACTATAAATACAGTCAAAAATGGGCATAGCGGCAGCCATCAATCATATACAAAACATTTCAGTTGTTATTTTAAATTGTATCCAGGCAGTGTTGGATTCAGCACAGTTTCCAGCTAATTCTAAGAATTAATATTTCCACTATCACTGACAAGTATTTAACTTTGAGCCCAAGCATGAAGGATTCATGACTGCATCAAATAAAATACTAGCTCTCTACGGGCCCATTGATGTGACGTACCTGTTCAAACCTTCAAATCCTTTGGTGAATCTGGCACTGCATAAGAACCTCAGAACTACACTGGATGATGAGCACTGATGTGAGCACCACCATCTGCATGAGCTAACACATGCATGATAACGCCTGCAGTATGCAGATACAAAAGCACACAAACACAAGTCAACATTCAATACTACTATGTTACAGTGGCCAATGGAAAAAACACAACTAGAAGCTGTGATTGACTCAAACAGATTCTAAGAACCATGTTTTAGTCCTGTCCAGTTCCATACTGGGGACCTGGAACCAGTTGAACCAGTCTTATTGTGCAAGGAAAGAAGGACTTTTTGATGCCACATTTTTGTTTTTCTGTTGCACTGATCAAAGCATTTGATTGTCAAAATCCAGACTTTCGTTTCCTATCCTTTCCTTTTGCAATTACCATTCTCTCTCTTTTTCTTGGCTTTGAAGCACGCTGGAAACATATTTCTGCACTCTATGGTAAGGCTGCCCTTTTAATGTGTTCATTTTCTGTAGTTTTTTTTTACATGACCAGTGTTGGTACTCAATTCTTAACCCTAAAAACTGAACAAACAAACCCTGAGCCAGGGTGTTCTCTCGGGACAGCAATCTAAGATGCATACCATTGGAACACAACCTACCATTTAACTGTGCCAAAAGGTTGTAGATCATATTTTACATACAAACCCCAATTCCAATGAAGTTGTGACATGTGTAAAACGTAAATAAAAACAGAATTCAATGATTTGCTAATCCTTTTGAAACCTACATTGAATTGAATACACTACAAAGACAAAAGATATGCAATGTTTAAACTGAAACTTTATTGTGATTTTGCAAATGTTAACCTCACTCATTTTGAATTTGATTCTTGCAACATGTTCCAAAAAAGCTGGGAGAGGGGCATGTTTTGCGCTGTGTTACATCATGTTTTGTTCGACAACACTCAATAACACTTCATAAGGCGCCACACGTACTCAATGGAAGACAGGTCTGGTCTGCAGGCAGGCCAGTCTAGCACCTGTGCTCTTTCAATACAAAGCTGTGCTGTTGTAACACGTGCAGAATGTGGCTTGGCATTGTATTGCTGAAATAAGGAGGGACATCCCTGAAAAGGACGTTGCATGGATGGCAGCATATGTTGCTTCAAAACCTACATGTACCTTGCAGTATTAATGGTGCCTTTACAGATGTGCAAGGTACCAATGCCATGGGGTCTAACACACCCCCATACCATCACAGATGCTGGCTTTTGAACTTTGCGCTGATAACAATCTGAATGGTCCTTTTCCTCTTTGGCACAGAGGACACGATGTTAATGATTTTTTGTTTTGTCTCCATATTTGACAAACACTGAATATCCAAAGTGCGCTAAAGGAGGGTCTGGCTTCTACTATTTGTTGAGGTTTCCAAAGTTTTATGTCTTCCTCTGGAACTTTGGAGCTCTATTTATCTCCTGAACCTTAGTCACAACTGAAAAACACCACTCTCTCGCTTCCTCTATTTGCAGGTAAACACAACACATTTACACTCCCGAATCTTCCCCTCCTCCGGCCCTCACTCGCTCTTTCTCTCACACTGTGTCCTATTCATCACAGGCACTGGAAACGCTGAGGAAAGTACCATCATGCTGACCTTGAAGAAGTCTCGCTCATAAGAAGACTCACCCAGGCCAAGATCTAGGGTCTGTCAAGATGATTTCTTATTCTATTTAATAGAGGAAGTGCAATGCTTTATCACTCCCCAGGTTCATGGTTTATATAAGGCGTAAGGGCCGACCCCGTTTTAAATCGTAAGCCGTTAAGTAAAAAACCCTGTACACAAAAAAAGATGTCCTTAAGAGTCACAATGATTTAGGTGAGGGGGGGGATTGTTATGTTATATCGGCACTCTTCTGAATAGTAAACTAAGAAATAAATGACAAGTCTCCTCAATGACATGTTCCACTAAGGCATTTCTTGGGAGATAAGCATGAATGGATGCAGAGAGTAGTTATTTTTTTATTTTATTTTGTCTGTATATTTTTAGCTCAGATTGTTTTGCTCCTACAAAATACTAAGTCCCTGGGTGTATTGTTTCGATATTTGCCCTTTTACGCCAAACCCACCAAATTTAGCTGCAGCCTGTCCCTATTTGCATTTGGACATTTTCACTGACGATAAACACGATTTGCCCATCTCTACTATCATATAAAACCTGAACATCATCAGCATACTCTCTCTGCTGTCCATCGCTCAAAGAGGTTTGTTTCATATTTCCGGTTTCAGTTGAATAAAATGGACTTCTAAAATCATACATAATTATTTTAAATCCGTAAAAAGATCAAAGAATGAAGTTCCGTGCCATGTTTAACAGCTTTTAATGTAGCTGTGGTTACAAAGTGGAACCTCCATCATACACTGTATAGCAGTGGGTAACATGAAAGGTACATGTAGTATATGCTCAGAACATGATGGTAAGAATAAAAATCAGCAGGCGGATATCGCATGGATAAGTGCAACTGAGTTTTGCCGTTAGCTCCCATCCTCCCATATCAAACTGCTAGCTCAGTCTCTGTTCTACTCCAGTAAGTTATGATGTAATTCCTCTCCCTGCCATGATAACGATTTGAGGAAGAGATACCAGAGGGAGTGACTTGCATAGGTAAATACTTTTAAAATTAAACTTTAGCAACACAGACTTTGAATTGCACCTTAGATATTGTACTTCATACAAAGCAGTTTTCTAACGTGTATATCTTTTGCATCAGTTTGTATTCACAACTGTAGTTTTGTTTTCCTTCACCCTAAAATGTTTGTAGAATAGGTTACCTTCTACAGTATGCAACATTATTCAAGTAGGTTTGCTACATGGTTTTAGTGAAGGATACTGTGGTAGGACTACTGAAAAGATGGGGAATACTAAAGCATTTCTACTGCACTGGTTGCATTTAAAAGGGTCTATATGCTGGGGAGGGTAACTTGCTCAAGTGTGTTAAGCAAAATGGGAAATGTTATAATGTTATACTCTGTGAGAGGTACTTCACAGGATGGTGGTATCTGCTCCACTGGGAAAACGATGTGATTTAAGGAGCACATTTTCTTTTAATGAAATGAAGATGAGTTTTGACGTGGATGGATAAAAGTGTAAATTTTATGTTGCACGCAGTATAGGACCGAATTAATTGCAGAGACTTCTTGAAAAGGGGAGAGGGGAAATGCTGCTGCTACATATACAGTACTAGCAGTACTACTAGTACTATGTGGGCAACACAGCCATTGCTTTTTACTTAGATGTTTTAGACTGCAGACTTAAGAAAAGAACATTTGTAGTAGGAATAGGAGTTTACACTGTGGTACTATATTGGACCTTACCTCATTATGCCAATTTCCTGTACTGGGATTGGAAATAAGCTTTTGGACATGCTTATATTGTCTGTGATTTGCATTGACCGCTGTGTATTGTTTTTAAATCATCAGATAAAATTAATCAATTTGTTAAAAATAATGACCAGCCAATTCTTATTTAACTTGTTAACCTAAATGCAGCGTTAAAAACACTTAAAGTGCCCATATTATTAAAAAAACCTTTTCTGGGATTTGGGTGTTATTTTGTGTCTCTGGAAGCCTCCAAGCACATACACACTTAGAAAAATATCTATTTCTGCTGTTTTGAGTGAGATATGGTTTCTGAATGTCCTCTGCCTTCAGGCTCCGCGTGAGCTGTTCAAAATCTGCATGGCTTTCTACGTCACTAACCGAGAGGAGGTGCCTAACCGTAGCACTTGCTAGCGCTAGCATGCTAGCTCGGTCTCAATGGCAAAACACTGCTACAACACTACTTCACCATAATCTCCGCAGGTATTAGTTAGAGAAAGAGTTATCTATCTTACCTAGCTACAGCTTATGTGTGTTTCCCAACAAAGATAGCATAGAAGTGAGATGTCTCACTCTGTAGCTAAAACAAGTGAAATATCTCACTCTGTAGCTAAAACAGAGACCTATAGAGACCTATCATTTCCATGTAAACCTATTCTGGAACAACCTCAAAATACAATTTTGAACCTGTAAATGAGCACAATATGGGCGCTTTAAAGTAATTTTGAGCAGTCCGATGTGATTGGAATCACATTTCAAACCACCTCCAAATGTGGTTTGGAATGAATTTTTTTTTTTTTTTGCTCTCAAGACTTTATACAATCAATCTGTATATTGCAAAAAAACAATTTGGGCTAGCAGTCTGACAAGGCATTGGAGACTAAACGTATGACTTGATCATCAAAATAATACGCTGTTACAGCCCTAATGCCAACATCCATAAATAGTACTGCATCTTAGTGGTCATCTTATCATAACAAACAGAAAACTGACTGACTGCTGCGGTACAAATGATTCCCTGTGGATTCTTTTTCACCCCAGCTCAAGTCAAAAATAAACATGTATGAATTGAATTGATGCTTCAAAGCCATTATCTTTAAAGATTTGCTGATTGCTTTTGAGTCATCTGCAAGATTTAATCAATTCACCAGAATAGTGTATTCCATATCTCTTTCTACTTCACACTGCAGGAGGGCTACAGCGCCGCTCAGTCCCTATAATGAAAGGCCCCCTAGCACCCTCTCTAGAAATCATTACAATCTCCCTCTACCTCTAGGGTCTGTAAACTAATAGTCATTCACCTGTGTGACAGGAAATCTTTCCAAAGTTGCCGTTGGGGTCTGAGGAGGTTGTGTTTAAGGTTATAAAGCAGAGGCCAGCCAGAGATGACTGTTTATGGTTTGGATGGTCCTGTTGATTAAATGTGTCAGTTAGAACTAATTTCATCACAAAATGGGGATTTTTATATATATATATATATATATATATATACACACACACACACACACACACACACACACACACACACACACACACACACACACACACTGTATATAAAACCTGTTAATTGCCTGTCTTTCTGATACTGGCAAGCAATCAAGACCTGTATTCAACGTTTGCCAAATATGGAGACATAACAAAGAATAACTTTATGAATAGTACAGTAAAGGCATTGGCAAATAAACACTCTCCATCATGTACTTGTACAGTGACAAGTGATACTTGTGTGCCTCCAGTGATTGTTATGGCCGCAACCAGTTCTGCCCAGTATTGGCTGAGAATCAGCGGTGGATTTCCCAAAGGGATGGCACACATACTGTACATTAAATGGCTGTAAGGCCCCAGGGTCTCTTTGGGTTATTTTAAGACCTTGTTCTGGAGTTTTCTAATCATGTACGAATTTAAGTTCATTAAAAAAAAGTAAGCGACAAAAAACTGTCCACTCTTTGGACTTTCCTTGAAATATCTTCAAAAGAAATGCTTTTGTATTGAATTGCATTCAAGGGGAATTGTAAAAAAAAAAAAAAAAAGAAAAAAAAAGCTTACAAAAGCAGCTTAATGATATCAATAAAGTTTTCAAAAAGCTGTTGTCATTTTCCTTGACCTCTGCCGCTGTGGCCATTCTAAGAGAAGCCACCGCGGTGCTCAGATCTGAGTAATAATCAATGTTCAAACTCTGCACAGTCGCCTCACTTTTATCTCACGTAGCACACACCATAGCTGAGCTCACTGTTTCGTATGATCATGGGGCCAAACAGTTTTGTCCTCGATATAAGATGGTATCACTTGGTAACTGCATCCTTCCTGCTTCTATGTTCACCACCGCTTAAGACAACATGAGTATACCACAGGGAAGTGTATATTTCTTTGCTTTCCAGAAAAAGCCTCAGCATCAGTAGGCTGCAGAAACGGAGGTTTTACCTCTGCAGAGTGTTCCTTCCACTGGGAGGGAGAAACAGGAGGTCCAAAAAGCTGACAAACGAACTGAGACAAATCTATATGAATAATCGCTAAGTGTAGTAAAGAGGAGTTGCCTATCATTCAGAGCAGACGCGTGCACAATTTCTCCTGGAGATTGAGAGTCATCCGTCACAGCAAGACTTTAATTTGAGGTGTTTAGACTCTTGCTGATGATTGTCTGAGAGCCGGGGAGAGCCCTGTCTCAGAGGTCTGCAGGGGTCTCGGCAGAGTGTAGCTCGCTGTGGGAGAAATTGCTGCCTTACACAAAGCACGTTCGTACAAGTGCAATGGTTCCATCTGAGATTGGCATTGAGACTGCAGACAGAACAACCGACTCCACTCTGTGATTAGCATCCAGATGCTTTAAACATTGCGAGCAAGTTTCTGACAGTTGGCTTATTGCATCTTATGGTGCTACAGAAATGCACACAGACAGACACACTTTAATGCTCACACACACACACAGTTACACACGCACGCACGCACACGCGCACAAACACACACACATATGCCCGACCACTCGCACGCGCACAAACGCACACACGCACGCACGCACACGCGCACACACACACACACATATGCCCAACCACTCGCACGCACGCACGCACGCACGCACGCACGCACGCACGCACGCACGCACGCACGCACACACACACACACACACTGGGACACACCTGATTTGGAGCGGAATGATGTTAAAATGAGTCCATTGAGTGGGGGCAGAGAGTGAATAAGCCAGGGTAAAGAGATTCTTAAGACTCCAAAAAAATCAAGTATTGATCCTATTTAAGCCCAAGGCTCGTGATGGACACTTACTTGAAAATGCGGTGATACATGGCAAATCCAGATGACTGATCACTGTAGTTCTGCTTACGCCAAAAACGCTGCGGACCATCCATAAGTAACAGCTTACCCTAATCAAACAGTGCAGCGGATGTGCAGATATGAACACAGCTTAGTGGACATGTGGTTTGATTTACAGCAAAGCACTCAGTCTTTCCATTAAAGTTCCATGGAGTCAGCTAGAGTAGAAAAAAGGCATTGGAAGACTTTACGTTTACCCAGACCACTGGTCTGGCTGTGGCAGATGCAAATATTTCAGCCGAGGTAACTTGTAACACAACATATTTCGCTTTAGCTGTTACATGTTTTTTTCTGCTCCTACATGGAAAGCACAAAAATGAACCAATATGTGATGGTGAACTATACACCATCACATAATGCAAAATTAATGTATGAGCTTGTTAACAACAAAGCAAAATTATTGCCCGTTGTACCAAGGTGATAATATCTTTTATTTGGGCTCCAGGTGTCTTGGGATAACTCGATCATAAATACAAAAAAAAACTAATCAAACTTGATTGCAGAGTGATATAATTAAACCAGTTTGTTAGAAAGTGCACACGCTCAAATAATTACCTTGGCCAGCAAGAATTGAGACTTGATGAAATCTGCGTGAATAGAACGTGTGTGGCACAGTGAGAAACAAGGTGATCTCAAGTATCCCTAATCAATATGATACAACATGCAACATCATCCTACAGCATCCTGTTGTTGCATAGACGTTCATCTTTCAAGGGCAGCACTGGAAGTGTGCGACCTTTGTGACCGTAGGAAAACTATAGAAACTTGACAACATTTCCGTTATAAACACTTAGACAACAGGTCAATTTGCACCTGATCCTGGTGGTGTCACTATCAACACTTGATATACCACAAGTTTATTGTGCGTTCTTTCATTTATTCCCCTAATGCATTTATAATACCTGAGCGGTTGGTGGCTGCATGCACTGAATGCTCATTTTCTGCACAGTAGCCTCTGTGTTCTCAAAGGGTCCGTCTCCTCTTTTCCTCTGGAAGTGGACTCCTTGGAGCGTAATTTGATTATTCCAAAGCAGGTGTTTTCAGCTGAATGCTGATAAGACTCTGTGCCTCTGACACTAAAGTGAGTTACATTAAATGTGCTTAAAGTAGTGGAAGGCTAGAGATTTTTTATTTTATTTTAATGTAATCTGGAAATGAAGATGGGATTGACTTTGAAAACCTGTGCTGGACAGGAACTCACCAGACATCTCTTTAGTCCTACTGAAAGAATGTTACACACATACTGAGAATGGTAAGTGAGTATTCTCAGTTCTTTCTGGTGTAATAGAAGCAATGCACATACATCAAAAGTATTTAAAGTGACTTTAGCCATTGGATTATGTATGTCTATGTCCATGTAGCTGCCAGTTGCTCAGACTCTCGATGCTTTCGATGCAACACGGTACTCGAGATAACTTAGACTTAGATGATTTGAAGCGATGCAAAGTTGATCATAAACTGCATTAACTTCCAGTGGGACTGCTGTAGTAACATTCGAATATATAACTCCAAGGCAGATTTAGCTCTGCATCGCTCCAGGGTACATTTTTATATTTTGTGTCATTTAATTTCCTCTCTGACTCATTCAAAATGAGCATCTGCTACTTTGGGATGGGGGCAAGGTTGCATTTGTGATCCCAATGTTTCTCAGCATATCCCATTCTGTCAAGCCTCTCGGATTATTTGCTTTAATCCCCTTCCACAACACTTGAATGGTCTTTCCCACTAATAATGTTGCTGAAATAATGTGTGCAAACAAAAGCAGAAATCCGAAGCCTGTGATTGAGCCATCAGACCCTGCGTGCTCATGCTCTCAGCTGAAAGCAGTTGTATTAGCACCGCACTGTGTACACACTGTTACATGCAAACTCAATGTATACTGTTGTCCTCGAGGCTATCATTTATATATATATATATATATATATGGAAATTAAATGTGGTTATATGATTTGTAGTTTGATGACTTATTTACTCACACTTTAGATCCACTTGACAAAACCACTTGACATGCCACATTGTCTGTGATGTATTGTGTATGTATTGTTGATGTGAGGAACCCCAGGAAGAATTGCTGACTGCTGCGGCATCAGCTAATGGGGATCCTTTTAATGAACAACAAACAATACCACGGTGTGGCAATCAGTTTTGAACCCTCTCCAGTACTGGGTTGAAAAGCTACATAGCCTTTCATATGCAAATGAACTCCATGAGTCAGACCTACAAATGGGGTCAGCACCTTCAGAGGGAAGTGTTGTCTGACATGTCTGTCTGCTTTAATTGACACTTAACTGGGTTCTTGTTTGATTCTACAAGTCATAACAAAAAAGACAGAGAGACACACAGCTGCTTAAGTGTCTGCGGTCCTCTGACTTAAAACAGCAGTCCTGTTTCTCGCAACTCCTTTTGGATGAAACATTGTCAAGGGCACAGCTGAGCCACATTTCAACCGGCTCGACCAGATGTTAAAAAGAAGTGTTTCAACTGTGTTTGAGAGGGAATGATACTACTAACATAGTCTTATAAAGCACTTTCTACTGTATAAAGCTCTGTCGACAAGCTATTCAATGCTCTGCACAGACCAAGTTACATTGGAGTTACTTGAAATCGGTTTCTGTTCTACGAGGGTGAAAACTAGGCTACATGTGAAATGCCTACAGGCAGAAAGAGAAGACACGCTTACCTTTTAGTGGGACACTTTAGAGCAGAGACGGATCCAGTTTATTCCAAATGATCACTGAATCAAACTGTCCTCCCACCTTTTCGCGAGAGCAGCCTCTTTTCCTTTGCTGCTTTTACTCCTCTTTTAATTCCCTCTCTCTCCCTGCTTTCCTCTTTGGTGCCTTTCTTTCATTATCCCGCTCTTGGTGTACAGTTTGAGCCCACGCCAGAACAGAACGGATTCGCTTGCGAGTGTATGTGCTGCGCGAGTTGGACAACAGCTTTCGGAATAGCTGGAAAACACACAGGAGCTGTACCAAAGTGGAGCTTGTTCGTGCAGTTACAGAATGACGACTGAGAGCGAGCGAGGGAGTGAGCGGTGAAGTGAGAGAAAGAAGCTTGTCTGTGTGTGTGTGTGCGCATCAGATAGGGAGAGAGGAAGTGTGTGTAGAGAGAGACGGGGGGGGGGG
>NC_048428.1:19967243-20000550 GCF_013103735.1 Etheostoma cragini
CCCCCCCCCCCCCCCCCCCCTGTCAGGTCCCCTGAGCACTGGGGGATCTTCATCATCAAGCAGATTAGTGCTAACTAGCAAGCACCCAACCCCTAAACCCCCCAATGACACACATACGCACAGAGCCGGTGGTGTGTGCTGTGGTCACCGGGGATAGTCTAATCGGAGAGACACTTAGAGACACTTGTCCGGAGCTCATGTGCTTGCAGATCCTTTAAGGTCCCAACTGAAATTAGAGAACGTCTTGCTCTTTGCTGTCAGAAGTGAGTTAATTAATCTTTTCTTGGAAAGGATTAATCCAGTAATGTCCTGTGAAAGGTTGGGGCTGCTGTGCAGCGGGGTGAAAGGTGGGATCCATTATTCCTGTTTGACTGACATCTGCGCCAGGAAGGGGAACTAACGTTAACAAACAAAACAGTGAATTGCAAGCTGCATCGTGTGTGTTGCCGTTACACAGCTGTAGACATCTGACCATTCCTGCTATATTTTACTACAATTTTAAAATAAAATGTTTTGATTGGCCACTGTTGCAATGCAAACTAGTTCCCTATTTACATAATTAGGCACCCAATGGCAACTCTACCAGCTGTTGATTTTTATTTGTCGCTTTTGGGTAGCAATTTTATTTCATTTTTTTGTTCTTCAAGGGAGGCCCCAAGGCATGTCATTTACACAGCAGATCTATTGAAGTGGGAAAAAAACCCGTTTTGCTTTCAGCTCAACTTGAAAGGTGGTGCAATAGTGTTTAGATGGTTTATGTGCGCATTCATTCTTGTTTAGGTTTGGTGTAAGACATATTCCAGGAAAACCATCCATGGCGTTCAGATGTGTTCACGCATGTAAGGGGTAGTTTTAAAAGTTACAATTTGAGTGTTAATGGCGGACGTACTTAGAACCTGGTTAACTGTAGATTTCTAATTTGGGAACATTTTGTTTTTTTTGGGAACAGTTAATTTTGGGAACATGACAGCCAACAAATTCAGTCAATCTTGTATGGGAAATAACATTAAAGCTCTATTAACAAGATTCCACAGGTAAGCATGATTTATTTGCTCAATTTAGGTGAGTTTAGGCCTCACCTCTCCATTGTTTTTATATAAGTACCCATATATCAATATGTGTGGTGTTCATAAGTATTTAGAGTATAGACTTAAGGCCAGGTCTAGTTAATGGTCAGTGGGGGTTTTGGTATTTCGTTTGAAGTAAGTATGACGGGAGATAAGGAGCGTGGCTAAGGTTAGTCCATGGTAAAAGGTAATGGCCGGTTGATATAGGAGTCAAGGGTCCAGTTGTGTGTGTGTGTGTGTGTGTGTGTGTGTGTGTGTGTGTGTGTGTGTGTGTGTGTGTGTGTGTGTGTGTGTGTGTGTGTGTGTGTGTGTGTGTGTGTGTGTGTGTGTGTGTGTGTGTGTGTGTGTGTGTTTCTGCGTGTGTGTGTGTGTGTTTCTGCGTGTGTGTTGGCTATGAAATTGATGAGGAAGAACATGCGCCGGGGGAAAGAGTCTGGGGTGGGGGTTTAGGGGAATCCAGTTGGGACAGGAGGCATCAGCTGGTTCCTGCTAATACCCATAACCTCTAAAAGAGAGAGAGAGCTAGTAAAGAAATCCAACACCTCCCCCATCCCGCTGTTCCCAACAGAGTTCAGTACAAAGAAAGAATTACATCAGCGAAACATCAAAACTTTACGGGTTTCTCTGAAGTATGGCAGTTGTCGCTGACAGTGACCTAAATTCCCTTATTTTCTTGTTTTGCATGATTTAATTCACTGCTGCTTGCCTTACTTGGTCATGCAGAACACAGAGATGTCATCTTGCATCTCCCTGGCACATTCAGGAGCAACCACCAGCTCTAACCTTTAAAATTAGACCTTGATATGGTGAGGGAATCAAAGGTGGCACACATCACTCTATGGAAAAGGTTATTGAGGCATTAGCATTTAGGCCTCTCTATATTTCATTTTGACTGTCTTGAAGATGGACAGGAGACAGTGGGTGAAAAAAAATCCCTTTGGTTCATTCCCTTCGCTTAAACTTACTTTTTTTAAAGAGAAAACCTATGGTACAGTCTTAATCTCGATTGTACAGACTATAATGCAATCTTCTTCAATTACCTGTAAAGAAATGCATGACTGACTTTCAGGTTAGGGGTAGGGTGGCTCGGCAGCGACCACTTCATCTGAAGATGGGGAACAGCACATTTAAATAATCATGGTGGAATTTCACATTGACTACTCCCACAGTTGGCCTAAACCAGTTTGCCATCATTCTATTTGCACTGTCAGCAGAAAGTAAAAAAATAAAATAAAATGAAAAAATAAATAAAATGAATATAAATAATCTCAGCTTCTCAGAGGAAGAAAGCAGGGTGGGAAAAAAGGAATACTGAATTGGGTGTAAACGACTCTTTTCAAAAAACATGACTCAACAGCTGAAAGCTGTATTTGAATGTAGCTATGCAACATTTTATACACTCAGCAGTCCTGGCTGACAACCCTGCTCCCAGATCAACTCTGTCCAGATGGCATGGCGTGGCCCTAGAGGACTCCATTTTTAATCCTCTTGGCACACGCTCAGCTAAGCAAGAGGTGGAACGGATGCTCAGAGTCAGGCGTCAATCAGGGCATTTCAGACTTGCCAACTGCTGTATGGGACACTTGCTTTGGCATCAGTCCATACAAAGGATTGACTGACATTTAATCAAAGGTCATGATATGTTGCAGGGCGGTCATGTAGGCGCACTGCCTATAGGATGGAGGTTCCAGCTGTGAAATGGTAAATGGTCTGCACTGTACATAGCACACTTACCTTTTCATACAAAGTGCTTTACAATGTGCCTCTCAGTCACAAAGACAATCATCATCTTCTGGAACAGAAACAGAAAATATCAGCTTGATGCCTCAGAACTCATTTTTTAAAATAATAGTAAACCGTGAAGTAGAAGAAGTAGAATAAGAAGGAAAAAGAGATGTTCCGATACCGCTACCAGCATCGGTATCGCCTCCGATACTGCCTAAAACGCTGGTATCAATATTGGGAAGTACCGGAGTTTATGCACCGATCTGAAACCATTTAATGTAGCCCAAAAGAAAAATCCACATTGAAGTAGTTTATTGATTGATTATTGATAGATAGATACTTTAGTAATCCCGAAGGACATTTTAGGCATTCAGTAGCAAGACAACCATAACGCAACAAACACATACACATTCATAACAATAAAAATAAAAATGACTCACAGAAATGCAATGACCATGATAAGGTGAGATACTATGGTAGACTTTGTAATGATGATAGTGCAAAAGTGTACAGTGCAGGGATTGATAAAATATTAACTATGACTATAAAATATAAACATAATAACCTGTAAAGTTTACAGTTATAAAGTTATAAGATGTAAATGTTATGTTTATGTGTATTATAACTGACTGTCAAACGGGGTGATACGTTCTGCAGGCGTTTGTTTGTTCATGATTCCCAAAAGGTTTAACCTGAGCCAGACCAACAATTCATTTCAATTTATTTATAGTATCAATTCATAACGAGTTACCTCGAGACACTTTACAGATAGAGTAGGTCTAGGCGAGGAAAAAGTCCTTTTAGGCAGAAACCTCGAATACACCCAGGCTCTTGGTTGGGGGTGTGATGAAGAAGGGTAATAACAGTCACAGTAAAAGATTATGGGACAGTGACTAACAATAGTTGTTTGTAGTAGTTCATGACATAGCACGGCACTGCACGAGATATCCTATCACATCCATAGAGGGATAGTAGTATACAGTTGTTAAAACTTACAAAAATATATGACCCACAGGTATCAGTACTCGGTATCGGCCGATACACAAGTTCGGGGAACCGGGAAGCAAAAAATGATATTGGACCATCTCTAGAAGGAAATGGAACGATTAACTCAGAAAAGTCCCCAAATGTGAGAATTTCCTCCCAAATAACCGTTAATGTTCTGAAACTAATCATAGTCACACAACTGTTATTTGTGTTATCTCAATGCAATTGAAAATTGCTTTGTTTTGTCCATATTATTTTGATTTATGATTGCAGTTATTCAATAACGTAGTAAAAGAGATGAGATCTATTGGTTTGTTTGAACTTAAAACGCTTTTTTTGCAGACTTTGTAGAACAAGCATCGGCTAAAAGGAAGACTTTGCTTCAATGATTCTCTGTCTGGAAGTGACATTCCTTGTTATTTTTAATATTTTTATTTTTCACTTTTATTTTTCTGTGGTTTTGTTGTGTGTATGAGATGATTGGCTCTAGTTGGCCAGTGTGTGGGTTGCACTGTTGTGTTTTTCAGCTGTTGTTTGCTGGTATATTTCATTTGTTATTTTTTCCCAAACTGGAGTTGGTTGTGTGTGGACATTTTTCTGGAAGCTCTGGAGTTAACTACTGTTGTAATGGTGTCATGTAGTTGCGTGTTCAATGGGACACTTAGTGGCATGACACGTTTATAACAAATATCAATCAATCATACAGATGAGTTTCAAAACATCTGTATATGTTCAATAGGAAATGAGGGATTTTGTTTAAAGATGAATAATGAAGGTGAAGTGGTCAATAAAAGAACAATTAATAATAACTTCAATCTGACATATTGGGTTTCACATGACAAAGCCATACCCATATATTTTATTCATACATTGAAATACATCTTATGAATATCAAGACATGGCATTGAATTGTGTGTGGATTGTCAATAACCTAAGGGAGTATTTCCACTGAAAACTAATGCACAGTAATAATTCAGAATTAATTACAACTGTAATTGGCCTCCAGAGGAGTGCAATTTCTCATCTTTCATTTCTTTAAAAATAATTTTGGCCAACTATAGAAGCTATTGGAAAGGAGCGAGGTACATCAAATATGAAAGAAATGGAAAAGGGAGGAAAAGTGTGTATCCAGCTCATCTGTATATTTTACCAAAATGCCGTCTTTAACCCTCTGGCAGAAGACTCAGCTTTAACCATTCATTTGTACCTAATGTTTTTTTTTAAATTAATTTTATTAAACATTTTTATTGCCCCTTGCGTTTATTTTAGGTTTATTAGGCACTTGTGAGAGCGTACACATTTTGGATTGAGGCATTTTTCTTCATGATTCATTGTGGTGTAACTGGCTGGTGTTTACGTGTGGATCAGCTGTGCAGAACATCAAGTTAGGTTGTAATATTATAAGTAAACATGTTTCAGTAAACCTCCATTAATCCTCATATGTGGGCTGACTTTTTGAGGCATGTGGAGAAGAGAAATGTATGTATCTGAAATATTCATGTTTTACTCATTATTTTCCTGAAGCATGACTGGGGATGGGTGGGGGGGTTTGGATGGATGGGGATGTGTTGCAGGACAACAAGGACCCAGGTGTAGTTCTTATTAGCGGCTAAGTTAATGGAATCACCAGACTGCCTCTCTCCGGCTGATGCACCTCAAGACAAGACTGGCCTGTCCTGAGGGAGGTCTGGGCCAGGAGTGGGCATCTGGAGCTCCGGTCTGCCGCCTCCTCTCCGACCTACTGCAATTACGAGCAGGAGAGACACAGGGCATTACCCTGTAACCAATACACCACATCTGTGGATCACAGTTTCTCTTTGTGGTGTTCTTTTTTTGTACCTTGTTATTTGAATGACCTTAGACATAAACCATTGTAATAAATTGGTAGGAATACATCTAAAATAATAATTATTTCATATTGTTACTATGCTTTATTATGATTGAATGTTGCACCTAACCTGGTAGGATTTGCATCAAGTTTTCATGTTTAGTGGCCAAAAGAATATATGTCCTGTATGGATTTATCACAATTCTATTTTCTCCAGATATCACATTGTTGGTATTACCAGGATGTGTTGACATACATTTCCCCTCCTAATGAAGAAATAATGACCCGTTGATTCATAATGCATTGGTATTACAATCTATGTTAAGCTAGGGACAAGAGGAACATTTCATACATAATGGGATCAGTTAGGCCTGCACAATTAATCACTATAAAATTGGGGTTCTCGATTCACCCTGTTCACTATTTAATTTTTAAATTACTCTGATTCTCATTTAATTTTACAAGTCATCTGCGTCACAAACGCTACTACTTTCTGCTGTGAGTTTTAAACACAGACTGTATAAAATAGGTTTGTAAAGCGCTCCCGTGCCTTCATTGAAGCCTCCATGCTTACAGGCTTGTGGTGATGTGCTATAGGTGTAAAAAAAAAAAAAGTGTTTTGTGCCGCCAACTTGTTTTGTTTTGTTGTGTGTTACCACACGTGGTTCACACATGGTTCATGTGTGTGTAATAAACGTTACACTTTGTGTGTAAAAAAATCTTGGCCGAGAATCGTGATATCAATTCTGAGCTAAAGTAATTGTGATTCATATTTAGGCCTACTATCAGTTACTATCGGTGCATACAAAACTAGCACTTCCACAAATGAATCGTTATTTGAGGGAACCATTGGGAAACTAGTGTGCGTTTTTTAACAACTCTGAGTACTGCTTCGCCTTGTGAATGTAGTCTCATTTGGTTTTGAGAACTCTCACATCCAAAGTGTTAAATCAGAGCCAGAGATTCTTTGATTAAGCCCGCTCACATAAACAGGCTCTTCACAATCAAGACCTGAGGCACAACGAGTGAGTGTGTTTTTATAGGAAAACTCGAACACTGAATACTGATCACAGAAGCAGTGCCTCGTTGATCTGAATGTAGCAGTAATTAAAACAGCCATGTGTTTCAGAGAGGGTTGCTTGAACGGAGCGAGCCAAACAGAGTCTGACAATGCCCCTGCAATACAGGTTGCCACTAACAACCATCAGCGCAGGCACTAGGAATGAGACGCCTAATCAGTTTCTCAAAGCTGTAATGCCAACCTAATGAAAGCGATTAAAAATGCTTATTTGAGAGAGGCCGGCGCGTGTCTCCCCCATGATGACTTTCTACCGGCAGCTGAAGGATAAAACCACATTAACAAGGCTGGAAGAATTATTCACGACGAGGATTTAAGATATTGAACATGGATTTCATTTTCATGGGTGGAAATGTGAAGTGCGATTTGATTTCGAGGCACGTCAGGCTTTGTCAGTAAAATGTAGATGCCCCCCCCCCGAAATGAAATGTGGTCATATTTTCTGAAGGTAGGAGTGAAAACTGTCTCAAAGTTTCGATGATTTGACAATTTGATTAGGAATCTTTGCAAGTAATCAGCTCTGGCAGACACAAGCCCACTCCTGTCAGTGCCACAGGCTGCTGCAAAATGAGCCCATATTACATGCCTGCTGCAAAGGTAGAAGGATGTGTTGTCAAGCAAGCATTTGGCAAAGGGTTGGAGAGAGTTTATGGGCTTTAGCCTGCAGAGGTAGAGGTATATTGAACGAGTGAACGAGGGCTCCGGTGCAGAAACGGCCTCAACTTACCGCAGGCTCTGAATTGTGCTCTGCAGCTACAGTATATTACCTTTTCATCCAGTCCATCCGACTGCAGCTCACATCCTCACACTTGAACCTATTGAGAGCATTTTAGTAGTTCACTCATGCTGAATAATTGTGCCTGTGGTCGTAGGAAGGATTTTCATCTTGTTTCCTCTTTTGAAAATATTCCAAACTGTCCCCCTGTAAATTTGTACAGGGTTTAATGTTGTGCATGTGTGTGTAGATGAGACAGTTGCTCTACTGTGGTCTGTTTTTTTCTGGCCACTGCAATGTGATGGGATAAGTACTGAGGTCTGTCCTATTAACGGTGGCGAGCCAACTTGGATGTTGTGATGAAAACGAGAGACATGTAATCTCTGAGGGGAGGCTGATGCCAGGGAAACGGCTTTCCTGTTTGTCCACAGCACGGATTCAGATCCCTTCATCCCAGCTCTCTCCCACTGCCTTCACAGGGTTATCATTCTCTGAATTCCCACGGTGTGGCCAATCAACAGATGTGTTTAAGCAGAATTTGTCTTCCCTCCCAAAAAGCCTCCCCCACAATCAATGATATTCTATCATGTAACAGAACATGGCATAGTCATTATGATTGCCAAAGTATTGTCTGCAAATGCGCTTGCGTATAACTGACGTTGAGAAAATGCTTCATCCTTTAGCTAAAATATCAAGTCAGAGCATTTAGCTCTAGACTGGCTATTTTCTAATCGTTATGCTGTCATGAATACCAGTGGAAAACATTAGTATACATGTAAATATTGTTTTAATAGGACATATTGCAGTTTTGCACTATGATTCAATTCAAATGATAAAATATGTTCACTCTGCAGTGATCGGTCAACATGGTGGTGGCTGACGGTCGGAACATAACTTAAGACAGTTTAAGTAGAATACATTGAGACTGTAGAAACATGTTTAGAAGAGAGAGGTTTGGAATGCATACCTTTTTATTTTTTGTTTATTTTTTGTCAACATGAAGTTACAGCAAGAGGGCGTTCGCGCATAAACATCCCTGAAGGACATCTTGTCAATTCTGAAATTAAAGACACACGATTGCTTGTAGTCTACAATTCAAAACATCACATTGTAGGGCTTCAGCTATTGATTCTTTTAGTAATCGAGTATCAAAGAGACAGGTTTTAGAAGGAAAAAGCAACATTTTTTATTGCCAAATTGCATACAATAAATACCCTGGAAATCCAGAGTTCTCGGGCGAGCACAATTTGAATTTGCTCAGCGAGATACTCTGGCATCGAGTAATGCTGCTCATCAACTATGCCCTTGTACCCGAGCTGCACCAATCACATCGGTGTATCTCATATAGGCGGGCCAGAGGCGAGCTAAACAGATGACAGTTTAATCTAGCGGTTAGCTCCGCTGGTAGCTAAGCGTATGGGGTTCAGGATACGTCACCCCTTGTATTTTTGTGATTGGTTGTAGTATTATCCAATTGCGTGCAGTGAGATTTTGAAATGCACGCACAGTGTTGAGATGGGCGACTTTCATTACTCAAAGCCAGAACCTTAATCTTTCAGATTTGGGTCTGGATTTTCAGGCTACGCAATAAAATGGATAGATGCTAATATTTTTAAGCACAGCTGCATGGGCCACCAAGACCCTTAAAAGAAAAAATACATTTTTGGTGGTCCAAATGTTAATCTTTTTCACCCCCTTCCCCTCTTGCCCCTCTGGCTCTTGGCACTGGATATGCAGAAGTGCTATTGACTAACCTGAAGTTAAATGTGACGTAGCACTCTTACGGAAGGACAAAACATGGGCGATGTGTGCAAAAAGAAGCTAATTATTTTACTGCAACACCCAGAAGGATATGATCAAAGCTTGAAATCCTACACAGATATTACAATAAGATATATGGATTACTACAATAATACTTTTCAGTGTTGTCTGTCATGCCTGAATCCACGTGACTACAGCATTAGACTGCTAGGCCACCGTCATACCCCTTGTTCATTCATTTTTTTTTTTATAACAAAAAAACAAACCCAAAAGTGGGTCCTCAGCATGATTAATGAGCAGCGTGAATATTGGTGAACATACAAGGTAGCTCTGCAGCAGTTACCCAATTTGTTTACTGACAAGCAATTCTCTTTCAAAATTGGGTCAATAAATTGCTGTCAGTCTAATTCATTTGGCACTGAGTCATTAAAGCCAGAATGATGCTGTTGTAGCACTGCCACATGCGCCATTCTTGGCAAGCAAGGCTTAAATTAATATTCATCTGGATTGGTTTGCCTGCACGCGCACACTAATGCACACACAGGGAAAGACCGATAAAGAGAGAGAGAGAGTCACCGATTATTTTAAAATGATGATGTCAGTACAAGCGAATGACCGCCTTCACCTTCTCCTTCAGGGGTTGTTTCACTATGAATGATAAGGGAAGTTTCGGAAATAAATACTGAGCTTCATAAACTTGTATCACCTGCTGTTTTTCATTATTACAACTCATAAACACATCACAGTACATGCAGCTAGTTCTTTCACTGACTGACTTTGCCAGCTGTTTTTGCATTTTTTACTGAGCCACATCTGTCTGACACTAAAAACCTTGTGGTTTTTTATGTCCCAAGACACATTTTTCCACAAATTCATCAAAAAGCATGGTATCACGTGTTTCTTTTTTTTTTTTTTTTACCGTGTGTTATTTAGCAGGCCAAATGAGTTGTCCAATCCATTAGGCATGCATCCTTTATCAGTGGTCAACATGTGTGGCAAATAGTAAAATAAAAACTATTTATATAATTTCTGCGGGGAAATCTGGAAATTAAAAAATAAAGCTACAGATGGTGTGGGTGCTTGCTAAAAATGCCATCCCATTTCTTTCTCTAATCTCTACCAGGGGCTGCTGGGACTTGCTGCTGCCTCTGAATTTGTAAGCTAATAGTGGAATATCATTTGATATGGTCCTCGGCTGTGAACATAATTCATACTACTTTTTTTTTTCTCTGACACACATTTGTGTATCATAGTAAGAAGGAAACACGCTTTTGATATTCAGTAGAATCAGGCTCTTTGAGGATATACAGTGTGTGTGATCTTCTTCCATGCAAGGGCATTTTCAATTTTGCTTTTTCTTTTTTTTTTACCAAAGGAAATCAAGTTTTTTAAGATGTTCTGCATTTTACGCTTGGTTTACAAGGGAAATAACATCAACAGGCGTGTGCGCGACAGATGATGCTGTTCCTGCTTGAATGCTCTTAGTGATGAAGAGACTTTAATCTGCATGTGTTTTTCCATTTAGACAATTGAAAAACGACAACATGCATACGCAGTACGTATGAAGCAGACGATTTCTGTAAGTGTTTGCGGCCTTTGCTGGGGGGGGGGGGGGCTTATTGTGTGGCATTGCACTTCACGTGGGTTCAAAGAATGGTTGTTATTGTACAGCATTGCAGCACAAAGTTTTTCTATGACCTGCCATGATCGGGTCCAGCCTACCCGGGATGGGGTCTTGTCATTATTACACTTAGCTGATGGTGGTGTTGAGTGTGGGATCATTATCAAATGGTTTCTTCCTACAGGCGCTAGTAGAGTTGGCAGCCTCAAGCTGTTCAACCTTACGCTCACTAATTGGTCTCTGTCAGGAAGGCCAGAATGTGTCGGTTCAACAGTGTTCAAGGCTCAGGGAGGAACTCTTGTAATGAAACAAATTAAAGAAAGGAAAAGATGTGGACGACATTGGAAAGGAGAAAAGAAGCAGCGTCAGGAGTGAAGAGATGCAATGTGGAATATTGCAAAACTTTAGTGTATGGCAACATCAACATTTTATTTATGAATTATCTTTGCTTACCAAATGGTGTCATGTATAAGGATGAAAACTGCAACTATTTATCTATTTTATTACCCAACAATTGACCTTATTATTTTCGAAAACTAATTCATAATACTGTTTATAAAATATCGTAACTGTTTTTTTATTTTTTCCCCTTGTCCAAAATAAATAGTCTAGCTTGTAGTAGTGGATGTTACTTTTCATTATTTTGTAATTATGTATTTCAAGAAAAGCACTGGCAAATGCACTTTGAAATGCCTTTTTCTACCAGAATAAAAGGTTTGCAGGTGAACTGAAATAAGGAGCTGGATAATGTGTTGTTTTGCTAATAAACATCTAGGCCAAGTATATCCAATGTTGTAAAAAGAAAAGAAAAATATAGAGAATTTCAAACTCCAGTATAATACAGTACATTTGAGTTTCAGTCTCTATTCACAAAGCACACACACAGCCACTTGAAGTGTAAAACATAATGTTGGGTTGTTCTGCTCTGTTCTAGTGGAGGGTACCCAGTCCCAGACCCCTTTGGTCTGATCTTGAGAGCACTTCACTTCTTTTGTAATCCGCTTTGCTCCACTAACAGTGGAGACTGTAGTTCAGTGGGGTCTTGACGAGATCTCGTCCCACAAGAACTCTCCGTATTAAAACGTGACGATATTTGTCATCGACGTGAAAGTTTTCTCAGGATATCGGTACACAAGTGCAGGATTACGTCAATATTACCCATGCCCATTAAATGCCCATATTCTGCTCATTTTCAGGTTCATAATTGTATTTTGAGGTTGTACCAGAATATGTTTACATGATTTCATTTTCAAAAAACACCATATTTTTTGTACTGCAGCATTGCTGCAGATCCTGTTTTTGCCCTCTGTGTTTATGTCTCTGTTTTAGCTACAGAGTGAGAATTCTCACTTCTATACTATCTTTGTTGCGAGTCTCACATGCGCAGTAGCGAGGTAAGATCACATCAGCTAGATAACTCTCTCTCCAACTTTGGTCAGTCAAAGGCAGGATCCGCTGGGAGACTTCTTCTAAACAAGGGGCACTTACCTGCAGAACTAGTATGTGTTGTAGCAGTGTTTTGCCATTGAGAACGTGCTTTTTTTTTTCATTTTATGGGCACTTTAAAGAGCAATTTAAAATGCTCATGAAAATAAAACAGGCTAAAATAGAATAAGAGTTTGTGGCAAAACTTTTCACCTTTAATTTTTTTAGTTTTGTTGTGACCTCTTGAGACTTTTGCACAGCTGATTTCCTTGCCATATTGCCCCGCTACACCCCAATTTTCCCCTGCAACGCCCCAGTATGCCATGAATACCTACTCTTACCTAAAAACTACATACCTACTATACCTAAAACTATTTTTTCTAGTGATAGTTCTACTATCTTTATTGATACTATAAATGCCACTGTTCATCATTCCAACAGCTTTAATTATTATTAATCCTATTTATCTATATCTTTACATCAGTGTTGATTTCTTTAAGACTGCCAGGGAAGCTCAGCTTCCCCTAAAATGTCAAAACATTAATGTACCGTTATTATTTTATTGACTAAAAATGCATTAGAACACGTTCATCCTGATGAGTTTGTTCATAATCAGCTGACTCGATTTCCCTGTCATCCATTCCCGTAGCGTCACAGCGCATCCCCTGTTGACGCCTAGCGTTCATGGACTTCAATGAGACTGCTTTGAACAGTTTTTTTGTTGAGACGCTAATTGGATGAATGCTGCGATTATGTCCCGCCCACGGACACTCAGCATCGCTGGGGGTCAATGGAGGAGGGGGCTGGCCTGGACGCTGGGCTTCTGCGTGATGATTGGAGGGTCTGTCAAAAGGCTGCATCTCTTTTTGATTGACAGCGATTTTGTCCTATAAAAAGTCGCCGAAGCCACGAGCTCAGTTCCGTCGCGGAGATTGCAAGTGTTGTTGAAAGACGAACTGCTGCAACCTATTTCTTGGTATTTGCTTGGCGAAATTGCGAGCCAAATTTCATCATCCATTTCATACAATTATACACCACAATCCTTGTTTCAGTTTTACTTAATTTTCCCCTTTCCTCCTTTGAGTTTAATATAGTTTTGTTAGATCGTTTGCTCATTCATTCATTCATACAGTAGGCTAGGTTAGTGTTGTAGGGGTGAACTAGGCAGCTAGCAAACTGCACACGACGGCAGACAATGCTAATATTGTCGACCTGATTTTGGCGAAGCCATTTGAAAGTCTTCGTTACGAGGAGAAACTTAAAATTAAAGAGCAGGGCAGATCAACACCTAAGATTGATTTAATGCAAAAGACACGGAAAAGTAACTTGTCTCCTGGTAAGACAGCGTTAGCTGGCTGACTGGATGTGGTCTGACAAAGAAAATATACTGCTGGCCATACCTTTTGATGAAACCATCTCACGGATATTATTATTATTATTATTATTATTATTATTATTATTATTATAATACATGTATTCTATTATAAATACGTGGATACTTTTTGTGATGTAGGTCGAAAATGAGCTTCCGCTCTTTGAAAGACCAGCAGCCACCACTGCTGTGTGTCTGTGTCTGTGTGTCTGTGTCTGTGTCCAAACCGGCAGCAACAGATGCCGCCCACAAAGAGCTGGGTCTGTCCAAGGTTTCAGAGCCACTCAAGGTTTCTGTCTAGTTTGGTTCTTGTCACTGTTGAAGCAAACGCTTGCTCCTGGGAAATTGTTGGGTCTTGCCGCTGCCAAAACCACTTAATATGCAACTCCACTGTATAGTCTACTTCTGATTTACTGATTTACCTGACAGAGAACGTTGCAGATTCAGAATGTAATCACAAAAATATCACAATCAAAAAAAGTAATCAGACATTAGCGTCATGAACTCATGGCAGTGTGCTACCCTCCTGGCCCGTCATGAGAGCTTATCAGCACATATCTGTTTTAATCTACCACCAGAACAAAGAGAGAGGTCCCACCGTGCAGGTTACCTTCCACCAACCTTCACACACACACACACACATATATAGATATGTCTCGCTTTATTAGATAGGTAGAGTTGTCTGTTAAGTTTCTTGAAAGAACTGTTATTATTCGATATAGTAAATACAATTATACTGATATTGTCACCTGTTCCCTGCTCATGGAAACTGAGGGAGCTATTGATCACATGAAAATAAATCAAAAATACAGATATCCAGGAAGAGAATGAGCCTAGAAAAATGGTAATCAACCTTTCGAGATTGTTCACCTACCATCATGCAAATAATAGCATGCAATAATTAATCATAAAATGATCGTGTTACTTTAACGGGGCTGTAGGCCAAATGGTACAACTCTGCCTAAACAAGCATGCTTAGGCCCAATCTGTAATATAATGCTACCAAAATGGTTCCCCCCCCCTCCCCCTGCAATAGATTCAGAACAGAAGTCTAATAAATATTTGACAGATTCTATTCCTTCAGCACAGATTTTCAGACACTTCTACTGTTTGCAGTAATGTGCTGTTTTCACATATAGCTTAATTTATTTACACCTCAGGCACTCCAGTACTCTTACACTGTTCTACTCAGGGCTACTTATTTAATACCTGTAAACGGAAGGGATCAATTTGCCTTATCAGTGCAGAGTAGCCTGCTGTTTATCATTGCTTTTCGGAAGAGCTGCATGGCTGAAATGGATATTAAGAGTTGTGTTTGTCCAGTGCAGAAAATATTATGGGTGACACCGGTGAACTGTGGGCCATTCACCCCCCCCCCCCCCCCCCCCCCCCCCCCCCCCTCCCCCGGATCAGCTCCCCCTTCTATAATGGAGGGTAACAAATGCATTACGGCCCTTATATTGTGTAGCAGAGAAGGGATTTTGAATAAATAATTAGGCCAGTTTACCTTTATTACACCTCATTTTGCCATCTTGATGTCAGACCTGCTTGCACATAAAGATGATGAAAAGGAAACTTCTTGAAGAAGAGGGATCCATTCATTTTTAAATAATAAAAACACGCAATCCATTATTAATGCGCCACATGTCCAGCTTTAGATATCAAAATGCACTTTTGAAGTCTTGAAGGGTAAATCTTTTCACCTGGTTTGAAGCTGGTCTCAACAATACGAAAGGCTGTGGGTTTATACAGATGGAGAATATAAAAGATGACTGTGTGTTTTACTTATTTATCTGTTTCATGCATTTGCTCTTAGGGCTCAGTTCACAGGAAGTGCAGGGTGGACATCTGAGCCCTTGTGGGTAAAGATATTTCATAAACTGCAATAAGTGTTGTGCGCCAGCGGTAGCTTCTCTCTCAAAGACAATTCCAAACTCCTTTGGGAGTTGCATACTACTTTTTTGGGGGATTGGCAGTTGGTTTCAATTTTTTATTACAGGAGAAGAAATAATTAAACTGACAAGTGTTCTGAAATATTAACCATAACGCAAGCATAATGCAATAGAAAAGCTGATGACTAATTGCAATGTTTATTTGAAGATTCAACTGAGGTTTTTGGAATGAAGCTTTGAAATAAAAAAAATACCCAAAATCCGAAATTTGAATTAAGTTAGGCATCAGATTCAATCAGTTAGTCTTGAATATTAACTTTATTTGCGATGACTAAAGTAAATTACTATAACAGGGTTGGCGTTTTTGTTATTGTGATTATGTAAATATAATTTATAGTGCTGGTAGATTGGACTGCTGTAAAATGTTATTTTTGAAAGGCTAAACGCCAACAAATAAGGATTGAAGCACAATATTTCCTAAGATAAAAATGTGAAAAAAAAAAAGAATTGTTGGATCAAAAGAATCAGAAACAATCTTACGCAACCCCGCTGGAATGTAAATTTAAAAATAGTTTAATACTAATAATCAGATAATCTTTATCTGCACACGTGCAGCAATACCAGCTTTAAATAGTAAAATAAAAACAAAGTTTCAAAACTTTGATTTTTGGTATAGCTCTACAGTGATAATGCATCTCCTAATGTGTGAAGTCTGAAGATCTTCAGTTCCAAACAGCCACAGGCCTTGAGACAAAAATGGAACAACATTCACATGTTGGCTGACTGTCCTGCTCTGTATAGGTCACCAAGCTCTAATTTTTTCATACCACTTATATTGCTGCAATTTCACCCACTTCAAAATCCTTCAAATCAAAGCAGGTGTATATTTGTTTGATCAGAACACGGTTCCCCTTCCTCACAAAATTCTTGCTTTGAGAT
This sequence comes from Etheostoma cragini, assembly GCF_013103735.1. Classification (NCBI taxonomy): domain Eukaryota; kingdom Metazoa; phylum Chordata; class Actinopteri; order Perciformes; family Percidae; genus Etheostoma; species Etheostoma cragini. The sequence continues at coordinate 19,983,654 of NC_048428.1, forward strand.
CTTTTTGTTTAGTCTTGACGGTGTATTCTCCTAACTGTATTAGATGTGCTGATGCTGTACTGCTCCTGATTTGTAAAAGTGATGCTCCAGTTAAAATGTCAAAGGTTTTGAGAATATTTGCAGGAAAAATGCGACATTTTGTTATCTTAAATCATAGAGTGACAACTGTGTGTTAATGTATCCATCACCATATAATTCGCAAACAACCAAGGTTGTTGAAAGTTCTTTAATTAAATATGGTGCCCACATAATGAAGGTCTTGTGTGGACAAGGCTTGAGGCTTACTTCTGTTAGTCTATTTATCTGGCAAACTAATACATGCATTCATACACACATACACACATGTTTAAACTATTTGAATTTTTACAAATGGTTGCCTAGGTTTCAGAGGTTGGCATTTCCTTAAACGTTAAATATTGTCTCTGGTGATGAATCCCTAAACCAGTGTCTACAACTCATGCCGGAGTAGGTCTGTGTTCGTCACTGTCGAGGGATGGAATCGACTCTGCTTTCAAGGTGAACTACAAATGTGAAAAATGGAGATAAAAAAAACACAAATTACAGTCCGTACATGTTATGGTAGGCTGTTTGTAAGGAGCCCTCCGGACTTGACCTGGGAGCTGATCTCACTCAAGGAAATGATAATTAAATAATGGAGGCCCACGTCTCACAAATTCCTCACTATGGATTTAGGGTTTCTCAGCAGTTTCACCGTCCCTACTGTACACAATCAATATTTGATCAAGGTCCCAGTCATCAGGGTCTATCCATCTACGTTTTAACTTTTAATTCCCTCCTCAGATGTGTCATTCCTTACATTTGCGATGGCAGCTTTAGCCAATATTTGATTTTTAAATTGTGCAACTACAATCAGTGCCCTTTTGAACTGTATAATTTCTGCCATGAGTAGCTTCCACGTAGAGATGCTCCAATACCATTTTTTGCTTCCTGATACCTATTCTGATACCAGAACTTACATATCGGCTGATACCAAGTACTGAACCGATACCAGTGGATAATATAATTTATGTTTTAACAACTATATACTATTATCCCTGTATGAAGGTGATATGATTTCTATCTCTGTTGTCGGCCTGGCTCAGGTTAAACTCTTTGTGAAACATGAACAAACACAAACAATGAACACCACAGAACTTGTTTATCATCCAGTTTGACAGTCAGTTATAAATGAAAAAAACCATAAATAAACTACTTTAAAGTAGATTTTCTCTAAGGCCTTATTATGTGGTATCGATACGATACCACATAATAAAGCCTTAGAGAAAATAAAAACTGCTTAAAAACTCCAGTACTTCCCGATATCGATACTAGGCTGTATTGAAGGCAATAACAATAATGGTATCGTAAAATCTCTACTTCCATTGGTCCAGAATTGGCCAAAGATTGTGGTTGATAAATGCATTTAAGGCATCTGCCAACATCTACCATTAGAAAGTTGATCAGAGGCATTGCTTGACTGTTGCATTTATTACATGACATACAGGTATATTGCATTGTTAACTTAAAATCTTAGCTGTATTTTTTTGAAATGTGGACTCATTTTTACACATTATAAATTTAGATCTTGTTTTATATGTTATATAGACATATTCACACACAGTCAGAGTGCTAATGAACAAAGCAACACAGATGGTTATCTTTAGAGTAAAGTGAACCAGTTGGTGTTAAATTATTTAGTTATTTTCAGTTTGTGTTGAATGATTTAGTTATTTTCAGTAAAAAGAAATTGGAAATCCAGGTTTGCATTAGTAGAACTAATTCAATTCATTATTTATTTATTTGTTAATTTTCCTATTGTATGTGAGGAAATGCCGGTTGGGAAAATCAGACGACTAGTGGAGGCAATATATCCCCTTTTAGACAATCACTTTGGTGACATCCAGAATGGACATTAATTAAAATCTTATTTGCATAATGTTCCTAAAAAACTTTATGGACAGCAAATTTAATTAAGCTACTGTGCTTAAACACCATGGCCTTGCAGTTACTAAGAAAAGAGAGGCTATTTGGTCTTTTCAAAGGTATGCTAATTATATAATTTGAAAGCATTTTCCACCCGTTCCTCAATTTCTTAGCATGCAGCTCATGTCTCTCTAGTGGTCACATAAAATATCAGTACGGTACTTACAGTTTGAACTGGTAAGCACAATTAGAAACCTCTCTGCGGTAAATATTAGGCGGATACTCTGCATTTGACTTAAAATGAGGGATTAACTACTTAAAGTGGTCTGCTTGATCCCTTGACTACACTTCAAAGTGAAGTTACATTGGAAGAAGAGAGTTTGAGAAAACGGGGCATTATCGGTGGCCTTTTTGTGCAACTGACACTTAGAAGTCACAAAATGCTGCCAACAAAGTTAGAAGAGAAGCGCCCTATGATCTCAATGGACAGATGCCTGGGTAGACAAGTGGGTGGTTAGCGGCAGAATGGACTAATGAAATTAATCTGCGACAGTTCCTACAATCCTAATCTATTCCCAATATTTAACTGTATATTTACTGTTGTAAATACTAAGTCAGGACTGTACAGAAATCAGATTTTTTTTGTCTGTTCAATATGAAGATGCGACAATAGGCTCAGTTGTTCGCAGCTCCTTCTGTGATCTTAATAGCCCCCCTCGCCTGGACCCGCTTCCATGGTCCGTTCACTACCCCCGCTCCCCCTGCGGGGAGGGATGGCGGTCAACCTGGTCGGTGCATCCGGGGTCTGCAGAGATGTTGGCCAACAAACCCGACCTGTCTTGAAATTCTTCAAGTCAACTAAGTGGTTGCTGACCGATGATTTAACTCATTGATTTTAAGGTTGTTGCATTGGGAAGAAGTTTCAGTGAAGGACTGGGGTAGTTGGCATGAGAAGTGAAAAATTACACATAAAAAATGCAATACCATTTAAATCACTTGTGTACCTGGGGGGGCAATTTGCAAATGCACTTGGAGACTAGGAGAGTAACACAACCCTGGAAACATGCATAGAAAAATGCTAGGATTAGGATTATAATATGTAAATGCTAAGACACGTAAAACAAAGTAAGATCACATTGGTCACACTGTTAGACCTCCGAGTTCACAGTTCTTTTATTTCAAACAAAATTTCAAATTTAATCTGACACCTCATATGTGAAGATCTTTTTTTCTTTAAAATAATCCAACAAAGTTATAAGTGCTCAGGATCAAACATTTCAAATGAGTTAATATCACACAACAACGACATTTTACAACTTTAGTCATGCAGTTGAAAATTAGCCTGTATGGCTAAATCTGGCACATTTACATGTTGGAAATCTATGTATAATAAACGTGTCTGTATGTGTGCATAGAGGCAGGCTATAAACGCCAGTACTATTTTCCACTACAAAACACAGGATAGGCGCTGTAATGCTACAGTCTGCCACCTTTTTCCCCTTTTAAATGGTATTCTACCCAAGCTGTCACTTGGCTGCTGTTTCTCCTTCACTCTAATTTGTAGTTGGGGTATGTGAGACGCGGGCTAGTGTTTGGTGCTGGCGTAGATTCAAAGACCTCTGGCTGCCTTACACAGCGTTTATGGTTGCTTCTTTCTTGGCCATGCACAGATCAAAAGGTGCTCTTACTTTGCTTTGTTTTACATTTCTTATTATTTCATGGCTTTCATGGACTCCAATGAAAAATAGTAGATTACTCTAAAATCAAAGGATCTTGAGTGGTTTGTTGATTTCTAAGATAACTGAAAAAGAATGTGCTTGTCCCAGAAGCCTTTTGGAAACTGTAGACAAAACACCTGACAACCTGGACAGCATAGTGGATTTTCTCCTTTCAATTAACTCTACAAGCACATATCCTTTAATTTCAACATTGTAAAAAACAGTATGAATATGGTGAATCACAAAGTAAAGTCAAGTGCAGAATGCATTGAAAACACACATTTATGACTAAAATGACAAATGTATGTGGCTGCTACATAGCTAAAGAATACTTGTCACCATAAATATTTAGCTGCTGAGAGTTTACTTATTTCTGTATTTATTGAAATTCTGGACAACATGTCTTACTTTGAATCACTGTTTCACACGACAAAATGTCCTCTAGTTAGACTTGTTCATATCTGGAGTGACACTAGTCTGTAGTCACTACTGCGTTTTAACTGTACTGTAGAGGTAGGACACATTGTGCTGAAGGGATTTCCTGGAAATGTTCATGATAGCAGAGTGTGTCTACACAATCTTAGGGAAACAACTTTTGTAACAGAGTAAAGCAACACTTCCTTGGCAATATGAGTAGTGACTGTTATAACTTTCCACCTCAGACCTTTTCTGGTGGAAGGGTCACTTATTGTTGTTTTATTGTTGCCTCCATTCTCCATGTGCCTTGACCCCGTGTTGCTCCCGTCTTTCAGCAATCACTTCAAACTAATTGTAATCAGTTTGTCTCTGGCTGTTAGTGTGAGCGCACAATCAAAAGACATTAAATCTGGCTCTTCCATCCTTGCCATATACTGTATATCTGGGGGAAGGTTTGGAGCCTTATCTTTTATTCCAAAAGAATGTGTGAGCAGTTTTGGAGTGATTTCTAATCAAACTGACAATCCACCTTGAGCCAGATATATTTTGCTGTTTTTAATACGAGTTACTCTTTCTCTAATTAACATACATACCTTTATAATTAGTATTTTGTGGCACATGTGGAATATGTCCTGATACGCACAGTAGGGGCTGTAGTGATTGTGATCCAACACACGTGCAAAATCACAGTTTAAGAGTCTTGGTTGGCCTGTGTTTGAGAGCTTGTTGACCGCTGACAGCATTAATCCTTTGAACATGTCAACAGCACACATGTCGTCAGTGAGGTCACAGATGAGTGGTCATGCTAGTGAAGAGAGATACAGGATCAAACAGGACTAATGCCTACCATTCACTAGAAGACTTTGAAAAGAGAGTCTGACACCATCTCACATCTAAAGACAATTATCTCACATCTAACATTAAAGACTGTCATAATATGTACATATGTTAGACTGGGGATCTCGCAGGGTCACACATTGACTACAACAAGATTCTTTAATAAAAAAAAGTAACCAAGCTAGCTAGCTACCTCTAGTGTTAGCTGTTGATTTAAGACGCAGTTTCCAATTTTTTGTTGTGTCGGCAACATCCCCTCTTTAGTGTATAGCTTAGAGGGACACTATAGCAACCATAAACAACATTGGCTTTGCCGTTGGCTGCTTCCTCTTTGATGTTTGAGGTAGTGCACCCATTGGTTGTTGACAATGTTCACATGATTTCACCACCAAGACTTAAAATTTACGATATTATCAAACACGTTTGATTTTGTTGAAACGTCAAGACGGGAAAAAGACTGACTCGGATTGAGTTTTCTGACCACCTTTCATCAAACGATTGAGACGACAGGAGCGCGCCCCGACGCTAGCGAGACTGATGATTTCATTCGGGTATCGGAAATTAGTCTGTGACAGTGAAATCGCTTGAAATGTCGTTTGGTATAATGTTGGCAAAAGGCATATTTTAGCTCCATTTGGAGTAAGAGAGTTGCTACTCCCTCTGAAACATTTTCAGCTGGGAATCTTTTATCCCACGACTACAGTGTTTGATCAGGAGAGAAAACCCAGCCCTCAACTTTTTGAAGCTCTGTAATGCCAAATCTAAATTCACACTTTACTTTAATGTTTTTTCTTAGGTCTTTTCGCATGTATAGAGCAAAAAGAAATAGCCAAAGGTCAACATTAATTTAGACTTTAATATGCTCAGTTTATTCTTATTCTGTTCCTGTTTTCAGAATATTAACAGTGCTTTGTGTAGTAAAACCCAATCACAAAGAAACGTCTAAAGACAGTGTTCTAATCCAGTCACCAACTGCCGAGTCAGAGTCTAGTCTTGAGTCTCCAGGGGTCAAGGCAGAGTAATTAAAGAAGAGTCCAGGTTGAGTCCAAGTCAAATCACAATTACCTGAGTCCAAGTCAGGGAGAGCCGCGGGAACATGTTTTGAATTGGGTGTGCTGACACATTTACAGAGTGAAGTTTTCAGCCAAAGTGAACCACCACACACCTAACTGCATCCATCACAATTTATTGAACTGTGTAGAGATTCAGTTCCTTATAAATAGCCTATCCAAGACAATAATTAGCCTGCCACCGTCTACTGACCCGGAAACACCAGATAATAATAGACCGTTATCGCTATTCAACCAAATATAAATTTCTTTAATACCCTTACTGTCAGGATGAAGGAAAATATCTCTTTATTAAAACAAAGGCCATTGAGTCAGTTCACGAGTCTAGAGAATAGCAACTCAAGTTGGACCAAGACCAAGTCCATTAATCAAATACTTAATCACTGCCTATTCCACATGCAATTTGTCAGAAAACATCATGAGTCTGAACATTTCACAAGTCAATGTCATTACTGACAAAGTCCATGTTTATTCACCAGTCCAGAGATTAGTTGGACTTGAGAATTCCATCACTGGCTGAAAGTTAACATTATTTTCGACTATTACAAACTGAAATAACTGCTATCAGTATATGGACAATGCTTGTCTTGCACTAATAAAACTTGATATTTGCTGGTTCATTTACTCTTACTGCTTGAATGTCTTTCTCGTCACAAACTGCATGATGTGGGTTTTTGGGAGGAGAATAAACATTGCTAGGCGTCTCAGTTGCTCTCACCTTTGGCTCTGTGTTTCAGTGCCATTGTTTAACCTGCCAAAAGTCACCAGACTAAAAGAGAAAACGAGTTGGAATAAAAATACTTGCTCCAAACATGCCTTCACATTATAGAATTGAACAAGTGCATTTTACCGACTCCCATCCAAGCGTCACTACAGCTGAATCAAGTGTGTCTGTTTTATAATGAACTGTGCATAGGAGCTCAGGGAATCTATGGGCCTAAGAAAGCAAAGCCTTTAATCAATTATCAAACAATGAAATTGTTTTTCGGCCTGATTTTGGGAAAAAAAGATTGACCTTTTAAAATATGGATCATCATTGAAGATGAGCCCCTAAGGCTCAGGATCCCCATATATTTACGATTATGTTCATTACGTTTACCTGAGAGTTTACGTATTTTGCTTGCGGCCTGCTATTTACTCTTTTTTTTCTGAGTGCTGCTGTGCAGGAGTCAATTTAATTAGGGACTCTACTCAAAGAAAACGGAAATCTCTGTGATGGCTTTGCCAAAGTCATTTGACAAAGTATAGTGTTGGCTGATGCCATAGTTGGTAAGTTTAATTTGAAATTCTAATTAATTAGAGGTACATTTTGTTTCAGCTTGAGACATTGAGCTGTATAAATAACTTTTCAACACAGCTTAATGGTTCACAAGGTTCATTCTGGACTTCCTCAAACCCTCAAATACATAATGTCTGACCACCATTAGAAGGGATATACTATAGACAAGTATACATTTTGTGTATATTCAATGTTATAGTGAAACACTGAACTGAGCAATATGTCCACATTATATCGATATTGTGAAATGAGTCTTGATATTGTCCTCAGTTTTGTATATTGTTAGATGGCTTAAGTGCTTAAAGTGATGTCATTTTCTGAACTTTCCAGACTGTTGTGAGTGTTCTATTATTTACCTATAACCCTTCATTTATAAATCATTTCTGTCGAATATCTATCAAAAATCTCATTGTGTAAATAATATTTTGTTAAAACACCAATAGTCAACCATACAGTATCGTCGCAATATCGACATCAAGGTATTTGGTCAAGAATATCACGATATTTGTTACATACAAGACGTGAGTTAACATGTTATGGTTTCTCCTATCACTTAACCAAGCAGTTTAATTTTGAATAACCGCAGATTATTATTTTAACATAAATTAGCTGAATTACTAAAACGTAAAGCAAATAACCTTTTTTAAATGAAATGTTGATATTAAAAATGGTCTCACACTTGAATACAAGTTGGCAGGGAGCAAGCTCCTGATTGGCCTTTGGAGTATCTTATTAAAATATTAAACCTTCCAGGGTGAACCTATTCTGAAGCAGATTTTCTTTGGGTTTTTTAATTATGTATGTACTAGATAACGAGACCGTGTGATTGAGCTAATGGCAAGGTTTTGCTACCCCAGGTCAAGGACAAGTACAACCATACACATCCAAGGGCCAGTTGTCCTTATTATTCTTGTTGGAAAGTAGGACAAAGTGGAGCCAGTACAAAGCAACAATGTCTTCCAAGTACAGTATCAATTATAGAATAAAAAAAAAACATTTCTCATTTGGGATTCATTGTTAAACATATTGTGTTACAGAGGGCCAGAAATGAATATGTCTTAGAAAATATGCATGTTCCAAATAAACGGATTGTAACCACGAACAAAGAGACTTGGCTACTGTTACAGAGATAAAGGACCTGACTGTTGCAGTTCTATACAGTAGACTTCTTTACTGGGGATCTAATTTCAGTAATTAGAGCCATAAAGGAAGTTAAATCTCATCACACTTAGAAGATCAGATCGGACACATCTAAGGCTGCTTTAGATCTTCTATTGAGCTTCCTTAGACAAAGAGCGCTCGGGTAATTAAGTCTGGGGACCCCATTGGCTTTGGTTGATTTAGTGTTATTAGTTAGGCCTGCAAGAGGACAATGACTGGAATAATAAGTCTGCCCTGCTTATTTAGCCATATTTTAACCCATCAAAAAGAAAATTAACCAGAGGGCTTCATTTAAAAGTATCAGCTTTTAAATGCATTATTACTCACACCCACTAGCTACGCATGTATTTCATGGTATTCATGCACGCATTGTATAGACTGTAAAATCATTAACATAAGATAGCGTTGAAAAATGTGCGTGTAAATATAATTTATTGTGAATGCAACCACATTTCAGAGGTGAGAAAGGTTTTTTTTCAATGTCTAGTTGCCAAAGATTCCTTTCTGCATTCTAATAGCATCATGCCTCGCTCCGGCTTTCCGAGCACAGCTCTTTCTGCTCTTATCCCCTGCAAATATATTACTGCAGCACGTTCAAGTTTTCAGACATTCATAATTGAGTAGCATATGATGAATAGTGCTAGGGTGTTCCATTTTAGGCTGACTGGAAAACAGTGGCTGTATCTGCAATGAGCCAGTGCTTTCCTCCAGCTATCGAGCTCCATATTTCTCAATGCAGAAGACAATTTGCATTAGTCAGTGTTTGAGAAGGAGCGTGATTTAATAGTAACATGACACTTTTACCATTTGCACTTCAGTGTCACATAGATACTTAGTGTTGTCCAGTCAGTTTTATGTGAATCCAAGTTTTTGTAATATTTTTGCGTTAAATAGTTGTGATTTAATAAATGACATACAATTATAATTACAGTGAAACAAGATAAGATCAACTTTATTATCCCGTAGAAAATTTGTCTTGGGTAAGAAGCGCTGCCATCAGCTGTCAAGAAACATGTGCATTAGTTATCAATCATATAACGTTTGTCACAGACAGTTCAGTACATGACCATATAGACCAAGACAGCCAAGTCCTTGAGGAAAAGACAAATAAATAGAGATTGTCCACTAGTTGAAGCTTAAAGCTTAAGGTGTTGCTTTTGTACCTACTGGCTCTATACGGTCTTCCAGATGGGTTAGTCCATACACATTGAAGTGTATGCGGATGAATCTTTCATGATCCTCATTGCATGTCTGATTACGTTGACTCAAAGATAATTTGAGGGGATGGGTGTAATATTTTGTATTCCCTTTATTACTTTCATTGCTATTTTGCTAAAGTTAGCTATTTTTGCTACAGTAGCTATGAATGAGTTGGAGCGGCTCTAGTTCACTTAATCATCTTATTGCAAAATCTTAACAGATATATTGAAATCTCTGATAGTTTGTAATGGTAAAACAATGTGCGGAAATTAAAAAGAAAAGTAATGGGTTGGGGTGTGACTTGGTGGATTGAAGCACATACTGTGAATTTACACTATTGGTAAATAAAGTTTGTCTCCGCAGCTGCCACTTGCTCTCCTCTCTTAGCAGCTGATAGTGAGACCGAGGGACCAGCTAATTGTGGCCTGATAAATAGTAAATTAATTGAATTCAGTTCCCCATATTGCTATTTTTCAAGCTACTGTTGCTGTCATGTTTCGCTGGACGATGAGCACAGTTTTCATGGGAGCCATCGATGTTAGTCACTCTGATTGAGGAGAAAATACTGTCCTCACGCTGTTGTGTTTTTGGTTGTCATGACATCACGAGTGATTGACGTCCTGTCATTGTTCCAGTTGCTCACCTTCAAATTGGAGAGAGAGCAGACAGCTCCGCGGAGTCATGTAATTGCGACCTAATGACATTTCATGAAATTCTGAAGCAGCAAGCCGCCGCTGTACAATGTATGTAACGTAAACACTGTCTCTGTCCGCTTGTTTGTCACTCAGCACTTTCTAACTCGTCTGCATCAATTTGCTTCCACTCATAACTGTCAATAGTTGACTTACAGTCAGCGTTGTATTATAGGTATAATGGGTGTTAAACTATTCCTTGCAAGAATGTTGGCCAACTTTAATGTGGGTTGAACAAAAACTGAATCCCCTCCAAGAGGAATGCGTGACATCCATCTGCTTATCTGGCAGAATCTTATACATCTGACATGGAATGCTTTTCTAGTCATTTAACTGAGCCGGGTCCTTTTGCACCTTTTGACTGTGACCTTTCTAAAAAGAATACCATGTCAAGATGTTGATGGATTAGCACTTACAGTTAGTGTTATTTATTGTGGATAAATACAAGGATGTTTGCATGGGCTGGATGAGCATTGGATATTTATTGACATTGAAATTCTAAAGCTGTTATCGACGTATTTTTCCCATGACGATAATTTTGATAATTTATTGCTGATAGGCCTACTTTCTCCTTAAAAACATTCTACCTCGTGTGTAGTCACGTGACTTATCCCGGACCACTCAGCCGCATAGCATAATGGAGGATAACTCACGCACTGAGGCAACTTCGCAACTTGTTCCCCAAAAAAACGCAGTGTCAGTCACCTGGAAATGTTTTGGCATCAGAAAAGAGGATTTAGAACAATGTGATTGACGGTAATATATCATTACCGGGGTAAAATGTACCAATTAACTTTGATTTATACCGATTCATACCATGCAGCCATACATGGCGCTTCTCCAATTTCAGATGGCAATAAATAATCTTTAAAATAACAGTACTCAGGTTCATTGTAGTTGTATACGCCATACTTTAGGGAATTATGAATATCAGCAAATACTTTGGTAATTTAAACGTATTATGGATTCTAACCCCCTTACCCCAGTCAGATATTAGATACTGCTCTCGGAGCACCGCACATGTGCCTGCATTAAAACCTAAGTGTTTTTTCCCATGATATTTGGGGCTTTGAGTATTAGCTGCCTTAGGAAATTAAACAAGAAAATACTTGTCTGTGCTCCCAAGAAAGTTGTCCTGGCATTAGCTGCCATCTGTCTACATTCATGGCATTTGCTCGAGTCATTAGAAAGGCAGCACATCTTCTTTTTTCTTTTTCTTTTTTGAGCGCTCAAGGCCACAAATTCAAACTGTTATATGCACAGCTCTGACACCCGAGTATTTAGTAAAGCCAATGTATGGCGAACTAATGATTTATTATGAGTCCTGCAGCTCTTGCCTTGGGGGAGCCATAATAGCCCTATTGATGAATCCCCCTCGATCCACTAGAGATTAAACAAGGGACTATTTTATGTGGTTTTGTTCCTCATGCTCATAAAGTCTTCTTATCCTGTTAGGTGACAGTTTTGTCTTTTGTACATGACTGCCTTTTAAGTTTAACCTAGGATTTATTGGTGCGTGATCATGAGATGGGTGCATAAATAAAAGCGTTGACGGATACATCACCACCCAAGGTCACACACAAGCTACCACTTCTCGGAACAAGTGTTTATTAGGGAGGGCACTCGCTTGATTAAAACATGATTTAGATTGGGATTTGGGATAAGGGGACATTTAGCTTGGTTCATTATTTCTATACAACATAATGGGGGGGTATTAAAACATCAAGGTCCAATAGGATGTGAATGCATGTGTAATGACTGGCTATGCTGTGGTGACATAAATTAACTACATAGCTTAAACTCTCATGTTGACATGTGAATTCAATTAGTTTTAATCAATTAGATTAGTCATTTTGGGAGGGTCAGTGTTTGGAAAACATGACAGGCCAAAGTATACTATATTTTTCTCGTTGATGTGTTTTGCAATAAGACATCTGAAGGTGTCTACTGAAGTGGAAAGACTGTTATTTTCTTCAATATAGCAATGCCATTTTACATTTTCTACGTGTGTCCTCCAAGTTACCCAATATCTTTTTTGACATTAAATCAACAGAAGTCTATTCTATCAGCCGTCTAACACTTGATATAAGAATGATATTTGCCCTCAAGTTTCTTGAGGTCATAACTAAACACAAAGTTTATATTTCAACCATGTGTGTTTTGTTCAACATGGACTGCTTAAATACAGATGGATTACACGCTAGAAGGCGAGAAAAGGAACTCTTCAGGGTGCTTTGATCGCCAGTTCAAAATCCGTTACTTGGATTCAGTAGAGACAAGGAGATCCAGCAGTATAAATTAACATCAAAGGCAGATCAGCTAATAGGGAAAGGTCCACCCCTACCCATCGTAAGTAAAAGGACTGTACCGATGCCTACCTGTTTAAATATTTTACATGAATCAAGAACATGGCTTGAAGTCTATGTTAAAATTCAGAAAATGTTTCTGTTCTCTAATTTATTTATTTTTTGGTGTGATATTTATTTATCTTTACAAGACACTTTTTTTCATTGAAAGCTAAAATCAGATTACAATGTCCAATTGTTGACAACTTAAGTTGGTTCCAGATCTTCAAATTTAATAAGAACAAAACATCTGCATGCTCAGGTTAGTATATCCAAAACATGCACGGGCAGGGGGACAACAACGACTTTATTTTTGTCTTTCATTTTCAGTATCCAAGACAATAATCTCAGTCAATTATTTTGAATTATTTTTTTGGGGGGTTACTATTGGCAGCAATCCATGATGGAGTTTTCCTGTACAGTCACCGTCTTTGTGCAACACGGTCCCGCGGCAGTATTCTATTTTTATTTTTTATCTATTGATTTGTGTACACAGACATGTCTATGTTGTTTCCTTTGTGGTGAGCCCCAATTTTAATCTAATGTATTTCATTCTGCACGAAATGGGAAGCATCTATACGGAGGTTGGGCTTAGGAAAAGAACAAAGGGGCAAGGACACGTCAAATGCCAGGGACACGGTCCACGGTCTCTAGGGGGACGCGCAACAACAACAGGACACCCAACAATAATGGGACGGTTGTGTTGTTTGACCCGTCCACCATCCTAACCAACCTCCCTGTGCGGATTTTCGGCTTTTCATACTACACGCTACCATAGTCGTGCTATGATCACAAAAAGGTGTTGACCTCCTGGGTCAAAAATGGACAAAAAGTTTTTGGCCCTTTTTCAGACTTTTTTGTTTGTTTTCACTAACACCACCTTACTACCACTAGTTTTTCACTACTTTTTGGAATTCATGGTCAATAACCCTCATTTATATAACCTTACACCTAATATTTGAGTTAAAAAAGCAGACATTATGAATTTGTTTGACCAATAGTTAAGATCTGAGGAACGTACATATGAGTTTAGTCAGGAATGAAAGTGATCAATTGTATTTTCAAAGGGTTTTTTATGGAATCCAGTCCATTTCTTTCTTTTTTTTCTGGTAATTTGGTTAAAAAGAAACCCATATTTCAGAAATAGACTTTTTATAAGGGGTCAAATTCGACCTGAGGACAACAGGAGGGTTAAACGTGACCATTTCACAAACTGCCCTGAGACTGGGTTGCTTAGTGCAACAATTTTGAGCTAATCACGACATATGAGCCTCTGCACCCTTTTGGAATTCCATTTCCTATGAAGGGCTGGGATTGGTTCAGCAAACGTGCTAATGGATACATTTCCCACAAGACAAGACTTTTAATTAAGTGCCTTTTGCCATTAACAGGAGCAGCCAATACTCTTGATGGCTTATGAAAGACACCCAAAACTATAGCCTGCATTAGTCGTTACAATACATGCCCATATAATAGTGAAAGTAAAAATAAATGATAGCATGAAAAAGATAGAAAGCACAGTGTGCTGATGTCATGCATATTAAATCATCAAGCCCAGTGCTATCCTGTCCTCTGTTCTCACTCAGAGCTAATGACTTACCCTTGGAAGTAATTGTCATATCGGTCTCATTAACACCGAGGATATTTCTTTCAAGTGCTTTTGCCCACAGAACTATTTTTTTTCATCCACTGCTCTAAACCAGGTAAGAGGGCTTTTATCGTTAATCATCTCTCATGACAACTACCATCTTTCAGTGGTATAATGGGTCACAGTGAGGACAAACAGAAACATCATATATTTAGATGCTAATTTTGTTTTTTGTTGGACACATTGTTGTGGTGCCACAGTAAATAGAGCTCTACTGCTCAGGCCAACCACTCCGAAATTGCAAAGAATTATCTATCTAGTTATATCTTTATATTCCATTTAAACCATTACTTAAGTTTGTTGTTTAGTTGCTTGTTTGTGCATGCTTGTTTGTGTGCCATTGTTTGCATGTCTTAATACTCTTTGCTTAGGCCTGCTGTCATTATAGATATAATGCAATGCATTTCAATTTCTTAACTTTTGTATTTTAGGGTGCCCGTTGTCAGCTGGACTGGGACTACAACAACTGGACATTAGCCTTAGGCTAAAAATTGCTCCTTTTAACTGTACAGCAAACGAAGGGGGACTGTCCACGATATTGTGAACAAAGTGAATGTGACGCTGCTGTTTTACCGAACTCAAAAGGTTCTAAGTCTCAGGTTGATCTCTTATCACCTGTGGTTTCAACACAGCACACCTTGGCTACAATTTCCAGCACGACAGCTATCACGTCACCACCTCAAATGCTGTTTAAGGCAAACGGGAGAGGGTGGGTATGGGCGCAAAGGGTTAAGTCATGTTCCGGTTGCTTCATGTCAGCGTGTGCATTTTCCTGGGTCTGACAGATTGGCCAATTAACCTTATTTACTGTGTCTCCGCTCATCCTCTAACGAGCTCCACTGGGCTTCTTTCTCATAAGGAGCTGCTGAGATTGGGGACCATTGGTGTGTTGGTTTCAGTTGTGTTTGTCCTGCCATTATTGAGGTGACAAGATAGCGTATGTACTCCTGTACTGCCTGAGCAAGAATATCCATGCTGTTCATGTTGTTTTTTAATGATTGTTAGGCTTCATGTGGACTTGGTTGGACTTCAATTAGTGTAACCATGGTGGAGTATTTGTTGGCTCAATTGTCAAATGATTTTGGGTCATAGGGAGTGCATTAATTCTGATATAATGGGATTATCTTCACAAATAAAATGCAATGGGAGCTTTTTTACATGTTTACAAGCTTGAGTAAGTAAGTAGGAAACTTCTAAAGTGCAGTGCCTTAATCATCGTCTTCGTTAATTGTCAGTCTAGAGATTGTCATTATTGTTACGTTTGGATGGAAAGAGAGTAAATAACAAGGTTGCCCTGTAAAATGAGCTGACAGTGGTCACAGCTCACTCTCTAAAATCAGTGGTAGTGCCCAAAAGTGTTAAAGCACTTCTCCTGGGAGATTGTACACACCTGCCCATGGAACATATTGAGAGGACAGGCTTTGGGGGCGCACAGGGGGATTGATAGAGGCACCATTTTCACTAGTAGCATCACAAGGATTTGTAAGCTATTATTTTCAAGTAAAGAAAATGTCACATAATGTTGCTTAAATTGCATCGGTAGGTCTATGAAAACAGTTTTTGGAACTTTTCTTAATTCTTCTTCTAAAAAAAACTTTTCCGTAACTTTCTTTGACCGTAATTTTGACAAAAGTTCACCTAAGCAAGCAATGGGGGGGAAAAACAAAAAACGTCATCGTCATTTGTCATTCATCTATTCAAGTAAGCCTGCCTTTGGAGCAGATATACTCTCCGCTCCATGACCTTCACCGGACAAGCATTGGTTTCAGGGCTGTGATTTTATGGTCCCCACTGTGTTTTGTGTGGATGCCTGTGGAGACACTAATACAACCCATAGTGCAGTGCTTTAATATGCTACCTTGAGCACGGGCTAAGACTCATCTTCTATTCAACCTTCAGTCTTCTAGAGGCACTTGAACAATCTTTAAGTTGTCATTTTTATGAAGCAAAGGTGTGTTCTAAAACTAGAGTTGGAAACATTTAGAGCACTCAACTAAAAGAAGAGACTACCTTTGTTTGTTCTTTGTTGCCTGAGTGCGTTAAGTCTTCATACCTTTAGCCCCGTTTATTGTCCTAAATGCCTCTCTGTTCCTTTTTCTTCCCCTCTAAACAGTCAACATGCCCAGTTAATGTTGATTCACAGAAGCCAATATATGGCATGACCCCTACCGAGTGATGTGCTTAAGCATCTTGTAATATGTCATGTTAAATGTATGTTTGCATGTCTCAGTAAGTGCTGTCACTGCAACTCCTGGCTTCGCTGCTGTAGGAAAGCTGACACAAGATGTGATTCTATTAAAAGTCTCATATTTACCTCATGACCTTTTAAGCCACATTTAGCCTGTGGTTGGAATATGCTCTAAGTAGGTATAAGCTTATAAACATGTACATCAGTGTGTAGTCAATGAAATAAAAACTACCTGTCAACCAGCACCTTTAAAAGTAGACACCAAAGAACTTCTCCTCTTTTGTCCCACCATAGGTTGGAAGTGGAACTTTCCATTACCAACGAGTTAATAAACAACTGAAACAAGTTTGGAAAAATCTTTCTTAAGGTGCAAAAGAATCTTTGTGTTGGATTGATCAATATTGAAATCAATTGATGTC
>NC_048428.1:20000706-20026570 GCF_013103735.1 Etheostoma cragini
AATAAATAAATAAAAGTATTGTAGGTTTGTATTGAAAACCGTGATAATAACTGAATTGTGGGTTTTGTGTATCGTTACAACCATAGTGATGGTATTTTAACCTTTTATGATAGTAAACTGAGTGTCAGAAACATATTCATTCCATTGAAACAACAACAAATAGAATAATTGGGATAATTAGTTCAACTTTTGTAATAAGCGGTAATTAACATTATTAATGTTATATTGAATACTTGTTACATATTTTAAGATAATCACAGTAAGATACTACACTGTCCACAGTTAGTTCTTAAACACTAGAATAACTTGAAATAAAAGAACAAAATGAACTCCAATCAAACCGGGAGCTCATGGAAAATTGCACTTCACTTTCACACATTGAGTGCACCGTAATTCTCTACGTATAAAACAACAAAGAACACAGCGGTTCCCAGGCAGTGCAGAGACATCAGACAAAATGTAACATGTCATCTTCTCTAATGCAGAAGGAGCCATCTGATAATCAAGCTGGCAAGCTGCACTCACTTTTATTTGAACTGTAGAGTTGATGAATCAGACTTGGCTCCACGCTTACGACCCCTCTAGCCTTCTCTCCTTTGTCTGTTGCTTGGCCAAGATTTGTGTGCCTCATCCATCTTATTCGGGCACAGTGCCCTCCAATATGTTACCCTTCAAAATGCGGGATCAATTGTAGCCATGGGAATCAGAAAGAATAGAGGTTACCATAGTATACCATCGGGTTTCCATAGTTCCTCTGCATTAGCTGCGTTAGACTACTGGACTAGTTGTTCACAAAGGTCAAATATGCAATCAAACTTGTGATTGTCTTTTTTTTTCTTCTTTTTTTCAAAAAACATGTCAGTAGTTGGATAAGTTTTATTCTATAATGAAATGTGTGCTGTAACTAATGATTATTTTTATGAACTGCCGTTTATTCTCAGTTTAACAACACTCAATTGAAGGATAAGCAATGGCACCTTAAGAGCTGCAAATTAATTAGGAAATCTCAAGTGTGCTGAGTCGGTTGGCCATGTTTCAAAATGTATGCCCTTTCCATTCAAATTCAATAAATTTGCTTAAGAACATTGACAGAACTGTGGGTGTCGGAAAACTCCTCAAGGCTCATGGGGCTAATGAAACCTACTAAGGCCCACAATCCCTTTGTGCATGCTGTATTTAAAACGTGGGCTCTTTTACAGCTCAGTACAGTACATTTATTGTAGTGGAGCTGGGTAA
This sequence comes from Etheostoma cragini, assembly GCF_013103735.1. Taxonomy (NCBI): domain Eukaryota; kingdom Metazoa; phylum Chordata; class Actinopteri; order Perciformes; family Percidae; genus Etheostoma; species Etheostoma cragini. The sequence continues at coordinate 20,001,943 of NC_048428.1, forward strand.
TATGGCTGAAAAGCCTATAAATGTTTTCTAGACTTAGCTGCATTGCAACAAAGGCTTGATTGCAATGGGTAGATACAGCATACCAACTAGCCTTTTATGAATGCCCTTATGTGCACCATTAATACACTTTCTTTCATTTAACATAGCATTATAGTCTGTTTCTGTCTGAACAATTGCACCATGTTGCAAATTGACAGATGACTTAACTCTTGAAATATAGAAGGCTTTCAGTAGTCATGGTGCATTTGTATGACCTAGCGTTTGTTTTTCTGATTGCTATCAGTTATTGTTTGAATTTGCTTTGAGATAATAGAGGCATTTCTTTTCAACAACGGAAATCAGAAGATGCAACATGCAAGTACCTCTATTGTACCCAAGACACTGGGAACTCCAGTACAGCAGCTCAGTACTGGAGTTTGGCGCGGCAGTGGCTCAACGGTAGAGCCTGCCAATTGGAAGATTGTTGGTTCGATGCCTGGCCCTGCAGTCCCATGTTGAAGTTTCCTTGGGCAAGACACTGAACCCTGAGGTGCTCCCGATGCTGGAGTGTAAATGTGTGTTTTTATGTGTGTGTGTGTGTGTTTATCTGATGAGCAGGAGGCACCTTGTACAGCAGCCTCGGTCACAGTGTATGGATGTGTGTAAATGTTGAATGGTTCTTGTACTGTGTAAAAAAAAAAAAAAAAAAAGAAATCACTTTGAGTAGTCGTTGAGACTAGAAAAGCACTTTATAAGAACAGTCCCTTTAGATCCGCATTTCATTTTTATGCCAGTGTCAGTTGTCCTTGTACTAACAATATTAGTGATTAACAGTACCATACTGTGCTGCCTTCAGTTAATTTAAGTGGCTTATTTGTGCAAAAAAAATAAAAAAACTGCACAATGAGCAAGCGACAGGTGTCACAAAAGACTTAGTTATGGTTCCAAGCTAAAAAAAAAAAGCCATTCCACAAGGCATACTTATTATTACAGTAATTTGCATCATGATTTGATACTTTGTCATTGTACATTTCTGTTAGATCTTGCGTCTAATTAGCTATCTTACTCATCCCTTTTGTGAAAAAAAGGTTTGTTTGTGTCAAACACAGGCCACCATAGCTCAAGGGGGTAGGATGAGAGAGGGATTTACCAGAGATATGTGTTGGAGGAGACATGTTTTGCTGATGTTGTTGCAATGATTGCTGTTTACAACAGATATTTTATGAATGCAGTTGACCTTTTCAACTCTTATACGTACTTTAAAGCTCCCATAAAGTAGCTTCTATACCACATTTATTGATATAGTGAGGTTACTTCATGCTACCCTCACTACGTGTGGGATTGCGTTTATGTGAGCAGTAGGTAGGTAAATAAACAGTGTATGCGAGTGTAAAGATGGGTTAATGAGTGAAATATAAAATTGTTTTGTATTTACTGAAGGAAAAAAATAGAGAGGGTATAGGACCTGACAATTATTACTTAAAATAATTTTGGAAGATTGTGCTTAGAAGTAGACTACATGAACTTATAAGTATAGTACATGACTTCAGTAGGTGTAGAGCGTATGAAAGTATGTGGCGGCACATGCCCAAAGAAATTGACCTAGCATTCAAAGAAAAATCAAGAGTACGGTTAAACCCCAAAAGATTTGACAAAGTGGCTCTTCACAGGGAAGGTGGTGGGGTGAGATCAGCTTTTCTTGTGACAGCAATGCCATTAAGGTCATCTGCAGTGTTTTTATTAAAATGTGTATGTTATAGAGTTTCATGGATGGTCATTGACAGAAAGACCAAAAGGTTAACTTTAGACCCTGAAATGAATCCTAAGGATGCTATAATTCCTCAGGCAGTATGCTTTCTTGACAATCCTGGCCTGTGGAGAATCACAGACAGCCTGTTGTGCTCTGCCTTCCTTTCCTTTGTTCGAATTTCTATTTCTATCCTCTGGACATGATCCTCATTGTCAGTTGTAGGGCTCAGCGATTGAATAGCCTCGTCAAGCCTCCCCGGGGTCTCCTCCATGAGCGGTCGTGGCGGCGGGGTGCAGTTGATTTGCACTATCTCTGCCTTTCTCTCAGAAATACAGGCACTTTAGCCTTTTGGTTTTACCGTTAATTGATTTTCTACTAGATAGTTGGAGCGCTTTTTGGGGCGAATGAGGTTAAGTTGTTGTTACAACATTGCCATCCCTGCTGTTTCACCTCATGTGATCTTTTATTTCTACAGGTTTGGATGACACAATGGTCCATTTTTCGAAAAAGTGTGATGGAACCTATTGTTCAATATCTCTACGCCCATTGTTAAGTTGATTGGCTCTGAAGGAAGATATCATTGTGTTTATTATTCTTGAAATAAATGGCAGTGTGGTTTAAAGTTTAACGTCGTTAATATGTGAAATTTGAAACAAAGCTGAAGTATAAAAAGACAATGATCTGCTTTCCATTAAATTAGTCATTCATGTTGAGATTAAAGTCTTTCTAGGACAGTCTCACTGTGAGTATCATCACCTCAGGCATGCATGCGTTGTGTTTTTATCTTTTAAAAACATTTTGCTCTGATTTCCTCACTGAATAGTCCTCTAGCATACTTAAAAGGGACACAGAAATACTTTTTAAGTCAACTGTCAAGAGGGGCCATTACCCTTTTTTTTCATTACTCTGTGTGTGTGTGTGTGTGTGTGTGTGTGTGTGCACGGTAAGATATTCAAAACAGCAGCCGGTGCTGTGGTCAGAAGTGTTTTTGTGCCAGTGTCGTGGCACATCTCTTGTGTAGCTCGGCACTCTTAAGCAACACGGACCCTTCTTTGCCTGTCACAGTTGTCTTCTTGTGTAAGTGCAGAGGTAGACATATTGTGCTCGGCCTTGCGTGCACATGGCCTTTTGTTTTGAGTCCCTTTGGACCTCCCTCTCGTGACAGGCCCTGTGTTGAGGTGGAAACCCTGCCGAGCACCCTGCCGGCAGGTTAAGTGCTCTTGCACATTACCATGGGGATTGAAGACAGACAGGCATAGAAGGTGTTTCTCTATTTTTCCCTTAATGGTTCTTTATTCACGCAGCTTTGTATGTCCCTTCATGTATTGCTAATATCCAACTTAGTTTTTGTGTTTCTTTAATGTCTTTTTGTCAAGGTGCATTACATTGTTCCAAAGGTTTTAGTGAAATTGAGGTATCTTTCCAGCTGTTTCGTTTTCTTTGAATTGTTCTGTCTCATTGTTCTGTCTCATTGTGTCTTCTGCAAAAAGGTTTAAGCGAACATTTAATTCATTCCTTCCTCAGGCAACTTTTTTTTTGACTGAACTCACTCATTGTGCATTTTAGAATCGATTTGTAAGGTTTTATTGTTTGTATTAAAGGCCTTAAACGGCCTGGCTCCTAAAGATTTCTCCAAGATTTTAACCCTGCGTGTGAACAACCAGTCCTTGAGGTCCTCAACTCAACTGGTCTCAGAAGTCCCAAAGTCCAGGTATAAACGGTGGGGTGATTAGGCTTTTGTGGAGGCTGCCCCGAGACTCTGGAACAAGTCTGGATTTAAAAAAAACATTGGTCGATAAAACAGCATATACCATTTTTAAATGACCAAATATTTATATTGGTATCAGCCTTACTAAATCCTTTATCGGTTGAGCTCTATTTGATATGTGTTTTATTCTTGGTTTTTGATATGAAACACTTTGGATACCTGCTAGTTATTGTAAAGTAGGGCTGGGCATCAGGGACAATTACTTGAATGCTTTGACAAAATATCTTCAAACTTAAATTTTAGATAAATGATCATAAGTAGACATGATGTCTAAGTGGGGAAAAGGCAAATATTAGAACAGCTAGAACAGTCTGGTAAGTTCAGAAAAGTACAACACTTTACTGTAATGCAGCCTTTAAAGCCAGGAAAAGACAACACTTATGTCATATCACAATATTAAGATGTCCAACATCTAAGATGATATCTGGTCATATCACAGTATCGATATAATATCAATATTGCCCAGCCGAACTGTAAAGTGCTATGTAAATAAATCGCACTCATCAGACGAGCGGTAGTACCCCTTTATCATCATCACCATGTTTAAATGTGTTCAGTCCAATGCATTTCTAGACGTAATGCTATTTGACACAACTACATGACTGTAAATATTGTTAAGATACTTTTCCACGCCATGGATATTTTCAGTGTATAACAGAGGTGTGACCAGATGTCGTCCCACAAGATCCCGCGAGATTAAAACGTCGAGGTCAAATCAGTAAGAGTGCAGAGCAGCAGCCAGCATGATGGATGAGTCTGACTTTGACCTCAAAATTAGCATTTCTCCAAAGTTCTCCAAAGTTGACTGAACTTTTGCAGAGCGACAGCGGAAGAAAAAAAGCTCCCTGTAAAACCCTGTGTTAGGTTAAAGAGGACCACCTCTCTCTCTCTCTCTCCTCTCTCTCTCTCTCTCTCTCTCTCTCTCTCTCTCTCTCTCTCTCTCTCTCTCTCTCTCCTCACACACGTCTGAACGTGCAGTTCACCGTCGCGCTGTCTTGCGCGAATCACTCTTTTCCGCCCTTTTTAAAATGAGTGTTAAAGCAAAACCTAACTTTACTTTTATTATTTAACAAAGAGAAATGTTCTCCCTTCTTCCTATAATGGTCCTCCATCGACACTAGAGTAGCCTACTTCCTTGTTTACTGCTGCAATTATTAAAATGCATAGGAGGAGAAAAGAGCCTTCTTCACAAACATCATCTGTTGAGTGTTTGACGGTAATTGATTTGTGCTTTAGTACTGTCTAAAAATTAAAATAAGCTTTATTTTTCTCTGTCTACTGTACAGTGACAAATTCAAGCATAAAATAACTGGTCTGAACTAATGCCAGAAAACGCTTGGTTGTGTTGTAACCTCGGTTCTATGAGTGAACAAACTCTCTGTCCACCATACGAATGGAAGAAGTAACGCTGTAACTGTTAGTTATAAGTGAGAGAAGCCATTCATTTGAGTTTAGTCATTGCATACAGGACTATTTTAAGTTTTCTATAAAATGGTTTTAAAGTCTCGTTTCTATCTCGTGAACCCAATCTTGTGTCTCGTCTCATGAGCTGGGCTCCCCTAGTCTATGGGCTTATAACCTTTTCTAATCTTTTTTATTTTCATTTACTTTCGGCATTTCACGTTTTTTTTATTCCCCTGCCAATGTTAAGGAAATAAAATTGTCAGTGCTACTCCAAAATCCTTCTACAGACCCCCTGGCAACTATAGAAATGCCCATGTATTAACATACAGTACCCCTGGCTTAGATCACAGCTGTTATACATAATATATATATATATATATTTTATTTTATTTTTTTGAAGTTTCCATTTTACTCTAACATTCCTGGATTGTGGTTTTGGGGAGGGATACACCAGAACTGATGTGAAGTATCGGGCCGATACGGACTTAAAAATCTTTTTTAATTTTTATTTGCTATTCTAATAGAAAGATTATTTATTTATTTTTTAAAAATAATTTTTGGGGCTTTTCCACCTTTATTTTACAGGACCGATTGGTGAGAAAGGGGAACGGACATGCAGGAAATCGTCACAGGTCGGATTTGAACCCTGGATCTTTGAGTTGAGGCATAAACCTCTATGTAAATGTAAATGAGTGCTTGCTCTACACACTGAGCCAATCCTGCCACAATAGTAAGATTATTAATTAAACACTGGCATTGGATTGGTAGTTGGTATCGGTCGGGACTGGAAGTCGGACTCATCCTAATTCCTGGGCTCTGTTCACATCAAAGACATTGCAGTTTCTTCTTTTAGACTATTCCCACTTACCAGACAACATCAGACTTGTGTCATGTGCAGGAAGGATTTGGGAAACTGAGCTGCAGTGTGAATGTAGCCAGTGACAAACTGCAAATCCTCTGGCCACTTTTCCGTTTGGTGTTCTTCCTCGTCTATTGTTTGCCGTGTTCTGTTCTTCGGCTCGAGGCGTTTGCTGAACAAGCAGCTTTCCTTCTGCCAATTTCTTGACTGTTGAAAAGTCTAAATGCGTCAACGCAAATGTTTTCATGAGATAATTCCCAGAGAGCAAAGATTTAATTAAGTGTGCTCCATTTGTTTTCCGGATCTTCTGTTCATCAGCGTAGTAAAATCGGAGAACCAAACCACTGTGTTTGAACCATTCATTGCAATCATCTCGAACAGACATTGTCTCTATTGTTTGTTGCTTGTCTAGCTCTGGATGGCAGAAGTGTTTAATGAGGGTTTTCTCCATGACAATTGCACGCGTTTGACTTTGTACTTGACACGGGTAAACTTGCTGAGTGTGGCACTTCTAACAGTACTAACAGTGAGACGTAATAGGCCTAAAATTGAGCATCTGTAACAGCAAAGCCGAAGGCGGGCTGTATGAAAGTGGCCCGTTCAAAGAGGACATTCTTCATTTACTATTCCATCACAGTTTGTTCTATGTTTGCAGTTTTTCACCACCATCATTTGAAGTACCACTTGCTATACTATTATGGATATATAATATGGATATAGCTGTGAACTTGAGACTACGCTTCCTATACCTTCCAACAGCAACTACACTGTAATACAAATGGCATTAATTATTAGGAATGGCATTTTAATTTTTAGACAAACAGGATCTGACAATCTATGACTGACTGACTGCTAAATAGGGGTTAATTTGTATGGAAGATACAGGCAATGCAATATACCACAGGGGGCATGCAGTCCGCTTTGTAATATCTATATGTTGGGCCTTGAATAGATAATATTTGTCATAATCAGGTTTGGAAATTGAGGTTTTATTACAGAGGACAGTGACTCTCATACGTCCCAACGTAAACAGCAGATTTTACTTTATGACTGCACTGAAAACACACAGTCATAAACATCTTCCCACCTTTCAACCCTACCCGTATTCACCGCCCACAGACTCCCAGGATCCTCCTCATTATCGACCTCTCGTCTCTCTGTTCAACTCCGCAATATATGTGACTAGAGGAATCTGGGGGAATTTTCATTAACCTGAAACTCAAACATGCACTTACTTTTTGGTTCTGAATGGATGTTGGTGTGATTGCATCCCCACTGACCTTATTATAAAGGGTGAGAGCCATAGCGAGTGAGAGAGATAGAGGGGGGTCGAGAGAAAAAAATGGGTCGGCTGCAATCGTCTCTGCAGGTTCTCCGCCAGGCAGACACAAGAGCAGTGATGTGACTAATGCTGTAAATGTGCTGGCGTGCTTACAATATGGGCTGCTCGAGCAAGCCAAGCCAGTCAAAGCTTTGCTGTCTGTCTCCCCTCCTACACATCTCAGAAAAGCAATTTAAACTTTTGTCTCACTTGGTTTTTCATCTTCACTTAGGGTTGGGGGGTGTTAGTATGATACCATGCTAAAAGTACAAGTTGGAGAGTTGAAGAGAGATAAATACGAAAGCATGATGAACAATTTTGTGTGAACTTTTTGCTGTCCAAAGCCATTTAGTCATCATATGGTTTCATTTCACAAGCATTAACTGAGCAATGAACTGGTTAAGAAGATTTCTTCTGTCGTCGTTAAATTCTCGCCCGCTCTGCCTCTAACGATGCCAGCAGTTTTGGGCATGAGCAGTACACGATGGACAAACTTAACACCCTGCAAATGCTCCTCTCAATGGCGTAATGACAACTTTAAACACACGCCTCCATTTTGGCTTGTCCCCGCTGTCAGATTAATTAACATCAACCTTCAACGTGGTGAAACTTACTGGTCTCAAAAAGGTTTTTCCCTTTGTCCCACTGAGTGGATCTTCTCTTTTTGAAACAAACTATCCATTGAAAGGTAATACTTTCTTTAAAAAATAGATATAATATCCATTTCAATTCATCCATTCAGAGACTTAAAAAAAACATCTTAATACGTCTTAATAGCTTGTATTCCTTTTTCTTAAAAACAAACTAATATTGCTATTAGTTGCAAATCATTTTTATGCCTTATGTTACGTCCTTATTGTGTAATCTTTTTCAAAAATACGTGTCAAACTGATGAGGTTGACAACTTAAAAATAGTCATTTTCAGGAAAACATTCACTGATGCCAATGAAGGAATCAAACCGCTTAGATAAAAAAGAAAAAACGTTCATCACGCATTATAATAAGTATGTCATGTTGTCATAGCATTTGTCGAACTGCACAATTGGTGTTAATGCATTACGTTTACCCTCTACTTCACATTCCACATTATTTTTGAAGTCCTTGCTGTGCATGTTTTTGGAGTGAGGGGGGTTGAAATGCATTAACTGTATTAGGTGTGTGCATTTAATTCCGTTCAGCCTTTTAAAGGGGGAGACTGAGCATCTGCCCATGTCCAACAGCATTTATTATTTAGTCTTCGTTGAGAGCACAAAAGTGTTTTTGGTGACAGGGGGCAATATCAAAATGGGTTCTTTAAGTGCATCTAACCCCTGTTCCCCCTTTGCACACTTCAGGGCGTCCTGTCACTGTCGATTTGTTTAAAGAGGCACAAAGTCCCTTTGTGACAATTATAGCTTCCTGCATTTACTCTTTGATAGTCTAGTAGGATACTGACCACACTGCTAGTCCATGCAACTGATTGGTACCACTTATTCCTTTGAAACCTACGGAGCCTTTCACATGTCATAGGTCACAATCTTTTGACATAATGGACATACTGTACAGTGCATTCATGTGTTGTACATTTTATTTCTCACCTTGTTACATATATATGTTATAGCCCACCCACAAAACACAAATATACACTAATGTTCATTTTTTAGCCATTTTCCCCCCAGATTAGATACTGCAACTCAAAGGTACATCAAAGCTATCAGTACTTTTGTCTTAACAGACACCAAGCAGACCCAGTCAGCAACTAGCTGGTGAATAATGGAGCATTTAGCAGCTAAGACTGTGATCATTTTTCTTTTCAGAAGATGGAGACTTAAAATAGAACTAAACAAGTACCCAGTATTAAACTTTTATTCACCAGGTGACTTCCAGAATTTTTTTTATGATTGTTGCAGGCAAAAATCCTTGATTATGCAGCACGTTTTCTTAAGCCTCATGTTGTCCTTGGGTCAGATTGATCAATGTTATCTTGTTAATTACCCAAAACTTGATTGATTCCACTCAACGCTGTCTGGCAAGTACAAATCTCTACTTTCATGACTTTTGGGGTGTCTTATTCAATTTTATAGCATTTCAAGAAAAAATGTAAGTGTTTTTGAAATAACATTGCGTAAAAGTTGACATATTCCAGTCTGTGATTATCCATCAACATCCACTGCTTTATTTTTAATCTAAATAATTCCTAATTTCTGCTTTTCTAACTTATACATAAGGTATAACTTCCTAAAAATTAGGTTTATTGACCAAAAATTCCAAAAATAACTGTAAAACTAAAGTTAATAAGTTAGTGTTACGTAGTGTTAAACTTAAAAAATGACAACCATTTAAAAAAGTGTTTAAAAATGTTACAAACGCATAAGAAAAGTTAAACACATTGATAGAAAGCGTCAACAAATATGGGAAGACAACACAAGGGTTAAACAATGCGATGGAATATGCAAGATATTTATGCATTGTTATGCAATGGAATTGTGGGAACTTGCAAAAAATGCAGTTTGATGAAAAAGAGACTGTTTGTTTGTCTTGTTGCGTAATGCGTAATGCGCTTTTTTGTAACGTAAACGCAGGGATTATGAAATCATGCAAGCCCAGCATTATTTACGCAAAAATTGGCAATTTATGCGGCAAAAGTGGGGCGTTTTTGAAAAAATAAATGTGCAGACTTTGGCTGATTATGAATTGTGTATAATTGCGTTTTTCTGGAGGGACTGAAAATGTCTTTTATAATGACTTAATGTTTGACTTCATTTTTCTGTATTGTATATGTATATCTGTATTTTAATGTGCCACCTACCTGCCCAGGGACTACAGGGGGAGATGAGAAATTTGCTACAACCTGGCACAAGACATCTGTTAATGTTTTTTTTGTGGACTGTCCCTGTTCAAATAAATAAATTACAATTACACAAAAAAAAGTGTTTTGTGCGAGCAAGCTTTAATTGGTGACCAATTAGTTTAATTGGTGAATAAGAAGCCAAGACACTGAGAACCCTCCGGCACAGATCGTCGTTACTTGTTGGCCTAACTGATAGAAATTCACATCCACGTGTTAAAATTTCACACAAGTCAAACTGAAATTAATAAGGAGGTCCCGTCACCTTGCGATATATGAAGATTTCCGTTTCTTGTTTTCTTCTGACAATGCGTTGTTACTTTTTGTGGCTTGCATGCATGGAGATACTTGTTCACAGGCACATCTTTCTCAGTGTGACAAATTGCAGCAATTACTCTGATGAAGTTCAAGGATGACACCATTATGATGATGTAATAATGAGCCCAGCCCACCTGACAGGTTCTAATAGGAAAATGCCAGAGGACATTTGGGTGATGAATGAGTACCCCGCCTTGTGTATTGCCTTTTTGTCAAACTCTACTATAACATGGATCTAAATAAACCTTCCCTCTGGGCTTCAATAGTCACAAAAGCTCAAGTCGGGGATAACAAAACCTGTTCTATGCAAAATGTAACATCCTGTCCGGAGCTACCTTTTTGTATTTTTAGATCAGATTACATTTTTAGACAGCAGTGATACACAGATTTAATAACATATGGGTACATACATCATAATTAGTGTACATACTAAATTATGACATACTGAAACTCCTTTTTTAGGGTTATCCAATAAAAAGTTAAGTAAACCTACAGACCATGGGGAGTTACGATGAATGAAGTGGACCGTACTATAACTCATATCTTTATAGCAGCACTTAAAAACCTCATATACTTGGAAGCTAATGCTCGAAATTGAACAGTTTTTCTCCAGACGGTTTGCTACCTGACAATGCACTCGCGGCATCCCTGCTTTGACCTACAAATATCCACCTAATCTTGTTCAGCGATCTCTCTTTCTGTTTCCTGTTTGTTTTGTTTTTGATCTTCTCTTTATCTGAGCATTATTGTGGAAAGTCAATACTCAAACAGGCTTCTGTGGTGGTGGTAGTTGGTTGCCAGGAAATTTCTGATACAAGACCTGAACCTCTAAAGTGTTTCCCTTTTCACAGAGATCCTCCTAACAATTGAAATTATATCTGGAGTCCATTAGCCTTAAGGGTTTGCTCGAATTGTGTTAGGAACGCTTGAGAACCCCTGCTGCGTAAGGGCCTACAGGAACAGCTGAGAGTGTGGGCAAGGCAGCTGGTGGCCAACCTCCAGACCCCTCACTGCTGTTCTAATGGCCCTGGTGGCCGCCTTGCTGTCACGCCTCCGTAAAACAATCTCCCAGGGGAGAAGGGGCCACGGTAATAAGAGAATGAAAATGTGTATAAATATTCACCCAAAGGAGAGAGCCAGTGACTGCACATCAAATATGAATGGCCTTTCGACTGGTCCACTAATGTGTTTGTTCATAAGTGAGCACATTAAGACTGGGATGGTGTCCGCGGGATGCTGTGAGCTGCCTGAGGATTTGTGTTTTCTTAGAGTGAGTAATGATTGGACACTGAAGAGATTATAATGTTGTGTTACATTTGTGGTCTATATTAATCTTAACTTGTGTTTAAGAACTCTCCACTTTGAAAGCAAAGTGTTTTTTGGTCCTCTGGTATTGTTAAAAAAATGTTTTAATCATCTTGCAATGCTATATGGTAGTCCTTAACTATAAATATATATGCCAACTTATTTAATTAGTCAAAGTTGCGTGATTGTTGCCTAAAAGCATACGTTTTTGAAGTACAGTGGGCTGGGGCAGTAGAGTGGGGATCTCACATCCAGGATATGGAATGGGCTGAATCACGTCTAAGTTTAAACCCTTCCTGCCAGCACTTGAATGCACCACTCTGGACACTGGTTAAAACAGTCAATACACCTAACTGCTTTACCTTACAAGGGTAATGTAACCAATTGCTGCCATCTATCAATTTAAATAAAAGGTCAATTGGGGACAATCAGAAAGTAACTGGATGGAACGAGACACAGTTTTAGTAGAAAGGGGACGGGCATCGGAAACCAGCAACAGCTATAAATGCTGTGATGCTGTACATTTGAAATTTGATGCACAAATGTCTTGCAGCATATGTCCCTATTAAAATAAACATGAAAATGAAAAAAAAAATGAAAAAAACACACAGCTGGTTACCTAATGCCATACACAAGAAGAAGTGTCTTTTGTTTATAAAATAGTTAAATAGCTTCTTTTTTGGGGGGGGGTCCTCAAAAGCAGCATTGCATATTGTGGTGGTCATGGTGATGGTGATTAAAAAACAAAAGACAAGAAGAGCTTCCTTGACTGTGAAAGCCAAGAGAAATGGACGATTAATTTCACTGCCTGTCTGGATATGGCCCAATCCACATTATCGGTGATTTATGTTTTAATTAGATTTGTATTGCATGTGTGCAAACCATACAAAGAAAGATGGTAAAACAAGAAAATAATATAAAGATATTAATAAAACGTAACCTGCTCCTCTAGGGCTTTGCCTATGATATACCATATTAGAAAAAAAGAAAAGAGTGTGGAGTGCAGGGTGGGGGGGGTTTGTTAGGTCAGCATGTCAGACAATCTAACCAAAATCATTAAACACATGGATTTAAATTCCTGTTTCACCCAAATTGAAGAGTATCTTGTATTTGTTATTGAATCATCCTTTCATGGGCATTAAGGTAAATGCCTTTCTCATGATCAGTTAGCTATTGTTGCTAAGCCTTCCCTTTTTGGGGAAAAATATGAATCACAATTTTTTATTTTAAGCTTAGAATTGATATCACGAATCTCTGCCATGGCTTTTTTTTTCATAAAGTGTAATTTTTATTATACACATGAACCATGAAAAAACAAAACAAATTGGCAGTACCAAACATAGATTTTTTTTGGGAACTTATAGCGCATCACCACCAGCCTGTAAACATAGAGGCTTCAATGAAGAGAAGGGAGCCCTCTAAAACCAGTTTATACAGTCTGTTTAAAACTCACAGAAGAAAATAGAGTTTGGGATGCAGTCGGCTCGTGAAATTAAATGAGAATCAAAGTCATTAAAAGATAAAAAGAAAAAAAAGAAAATTTGAAATCATTTTAAAAATTAAATCGTAAACAGGGTGAATTGAGATTGCGATTGTATAAGAATGAATTGTGCCTGCATATTTCTTGCTAAACTATTGACAATTCAAACATAATCACATGGTTTGAAATCTATTTTAAAATCAAACATGCAAAAAAAAACATCCTAGAAACCTAGGATTGATAGTATTTAGCACAGCAGACGCCTACCTGTTTATTCTGTTGAATACAGCATCATATCACTACTGCCCTAGCAGTGGAAAACAGTTGTGCTGTCAGCAGAAACAATTCTTACACCTCATTGCTTCCATCTGTACAGAAATTCTGGCAGTTTGCTTACCACCCAGGTGCCAGATGCAGGCATTACTGCTGGACTGCCACTCCACCTGTTCAAAGATGTGTTTGGAAGTTCCTCCCATCATGTATCTATGCACTTTCAAAAGGTTTGCTGCACACAGATCTAAAGTGAAAATGGCAAAAATGCAAGACTATTTTTGTTTTATTTTAGTCATTATTTCCGTCCAGTCTGTTATTTATTATAATTATGGTGAACACACGTAGCGTGGCAGTGGCTGTGTCAGTAGGGAGTTGGGAACTGGAGGGCCTCAAAGTCCTCATACGGACCAAAAGTATGGTGCACTGCCAAGGTGCTCTACAGCAAAGCACCGAACGCCCAACTGCTCGGGGCGCCTTTCCATGGGCAGCCCCCCCCACTCTGAAATCTCTCCATATTATATTATATTATATTATATTATTAATATTATTATTAGTATTATTACAAATGAACTGCAATGAGTCTCAAAAACGCACCTAGGAACTATTAAAAAAGTAACTTTGAAATCTAAATGCACCCGGATTTTTGACAGATTTTGCAACCTATAATGAAGCTTTAGTGTTTTTTTTTATTATCTCAACTCTTCTACCTTAATCAGAATCAGTTTGATTTGCCAGGTATGAGGACACATTCGAGGAATTTTGCTTTGGATTGTATTGCTCAAAATGCGCTTACCCATACAAAACAAACAATATATACACACTACACAGGTTCAGACAATAGTGCAATAACGAGTGCAAAGTATGCAGGAGTAAATTATAATTATGACAGGTATTATTATTTTAATTACGGAGCGTAGTGCAAAGGATGCTGCAATAAATAGCATTAGCAAACAGCGCATAAAGCAGCATTGTTTGTGTAGCAGACTGTATTTGAGAGATTTAGGCAACGCTATTTATCACATTCAAGGATGTCAGTCTGCATTTTGTCTGACTGTGTACTCAAATCACATCAGAGGAAAATGAAAATGTGTGCTTTAGACCTTGGTGGTTATCTTTAATGCCTTCGAGTCAACGCTGTTAGGAATAAAAACAACTGCTGTCTGCTGAGTGAGCACAGCACCACAGGGGTTTTACTTGATAACGGGGGGGACTTTATCTAAGAGTGCAACATTCATCAGCTGCTTTGACGTGTATTCATTAGGCAACATAGGTTCTTCTTTTTCTTAGTTAAGCTGTATTGAATAAAGTCCACACTATGTTTTAGTGAATCATACACTGATATATCAAAGGATTGTTATTTAACTCCTTACATTACATGGCAAGCTCTCCAGGAATGGGGCTGGCTTTCATTTAAGTTCCACGATGCACTTGAATGAAATGACCCTGTTATTTGGATTTCTTAACTCTTGAATATAAATGATATGATAAGCACAACAACACTCCAGACAGGTTGGATATCTCCTCTAATTGGACGCATTTGAAGATGTGACTCTTTTTATCTCCTACTGGTGAATACAAGCATGCTCTGACCTAATCCATTGACTTTAAAATATCCCTTTAAGAGGGTTAGAAGATGAATGTTTATTGCCAGTAATCTCTGACTGTGATATACGAGTGCTGCAGTTTGCTCGGCTATCCCCAAACCGTGTATGCAAACCACCGTTCAGCATGCTGGTGACATTACGCCGTCCTGTGGAAACAAATCCCTTTTTTTTCTCAAAAGGTGTCAAACAATGTTTGCACCTTCATGAAGTATTTCTTATGTTGACATTGACACCCTCTTAGAGGAGCATCAAGGCTATGTCCGGGTTAGCTGTCATCAAAGTGTAAAGGATGTCATTGTAATCTCTTTATAGCCATAGTAGCCACATGGCTCTGTTACAGAGAATGGCTGAGTGTACTGTACATATTTCACTCCTTTACAAATTAGATGTCCGGATTTATTGAGGCCCATGAGTAACAGTTGTATAAATCACTGGAATTCACATCTTACTCCAGCATATAGGTAGCAAGAATTTTCGACTCCTCAGCTCTAAGCAAACCATAAATCATTCCGCTTCTTTCCGCCAGCCGGGGTTGTGGGGTTATCGTCCCAGAGAATCTCCGAATGGTTCCTTACTATGTAAGACGTATTAGTATGCAAGAACTCTTTAAACAAGCAGCATTTAAATTTAGTTTGGCAATACACTATATCAAAGATGGAGGGCAACCGTATTTCCCCAGATTGTCTTTTACAATTTTGTTTAATATTCACATGACATAAAAAAATCTTTTCAATGATACTTTATAATTGATCGTTATCCTGAGTAGAAGCGGCCTAAATCCATGTTTTCTTGGATGAGAACACCAGAAAAACTAATTCAGGGATAACATCCTCTGTTGTTTGGGATGATGCATTTGTAGTGTGGTTTTAAATCACATAGTTTTCCCTAATCCTCCATCTGACCACTATATGAAATTATATATTTTTTTTATTTTCTCAATGGAGCCTTGACCAGGAGACAAATAGGACAACAAGTACCTTAATTTAAAATAAAGTTTATGCCACTTGTAAAACAGCTATGCCAGGTCTATTATGTGCAGTGTTTTTTGAACGCATGTACTTAAAACCATATACATACATATCTTATCTAGCTTCAAAGTGATTCAAGGACCATGGAGCAAAATGTATGCAGTAATCCTTCCAGACCACATGGGCTTCATCTCAATTTGTGTCGACCATTGGTAACTGATGCTTTTTGTTCCCCAAGCAGGCTTTCAATCGGTCAAGGACACGTTGGTCATTTTGTACAGTGAAGACGTTGATGAACATGTTGACTGCAGGTATAGCACCTTCCAATGCTCTGGTGGCATATGTGTGTGTTACGCTTAGTTACAGGCTGCATCTGAATATCAATACTGCATTTACTACTGGCTTTGGAAGTTTACAACATGCATTCTTTGTTGAGGCTGTGAAGCAGGTGTATTTCTTAATGTGGTTGGTATGGTGATTGTGTTTTGGAGACCTTTGCCTCTTTGAATGTGTCACATTGGCATTATTTACAAGGTTGGTGCATTGGTTCACCTGCCAGTAAGACAATGCCTTGACTCATTTATTGATTTGGACTTATATTTTGACAGTACTTGTGATGGTCAAATGGGGAGGGTTTTGGATCAAGGATGAATTGCGTTAGATCATTCTGTTTAATGGCTCGACTTGTGTACAGCACTTTGTAACTCTGTGCTATATAAATACAGTTATAATTATTGTGCTTCTTAAAAGGGCAACACATTCTTCTGTGGATATATTTATGAATATAAATTATGAAAAAAAAACACTATTTCTGGGATTTGGGGTGCTATTTTGTGTCTCTGTTGCTTCCACACGCACACAAACTTGGAAAAAACTATCCATGCTGTTTTGAGTGAGATACGGTTTCTGAATGTCCTCTGCCTTCAGTCTCTGGGTGACCTGTTCAACATCTGCACGGCTTTCTGCGTCACTAACCGAGACGAGGTGGCTAACCGTAGCACATGCTAGCTCCGAAATGCTAGCTTGTTCTCAATGGCAAAACACTGGTACAACACACACTAGTTGACCATAATCTCCAAAATAAGTACTTCCTGTCCCTGTTCTGCAGGTATTCCACAAGTGTCACTTGTTTAGAAGAAGTCTCCCAGCTACTCCTGCCTTGCACTGACCAAAGCTGGAGAAAGAGTTATCTAGCTGATGGGATCTTACCTAGCTACTGAGCATGACCCCCAACAAAGATAGTATAGAAGGAAGATGTCTCACTCTGTAGCTAAAACAGAGAACTAAACACATAGGGGGAAAACCGGAACTGCAGCAATGTGCAGTACAACCAAAATATGGTGTTTTTTAAAAATGAATCCTTGTAAAGCTATTCTTGTACAACCTCAAAATACGATTATGAACCCGACAATGAGAATATCACTGTCAGTAATAAAGGGAAAATAATAATTAAGGCACTTGATCAAAAAACTAAAGCTGGCCTTTTTGTACAGGGTGTGAGCACTAGTTTGCTCATAAGAATATCAACTTACCCTTTGAAGTCATGTTCATATTGGCTGGAGCAGGAGCATGGAGTTGGAGCTGTGCCTGATCTGCAGACCCTCTTGAGAACATACAGCAGTCATCTTACGGTTTGCTGGGAGCATTAAGTCAAACCCTCCAAAACTAAACCACACACACACACACACACACACACACACACACACACACTTCAATTCTGATTTTATAATGTGAAACACAATAACAACACCATTACATCACTTGAAAACAATAGAATTACTGACATTTCTTATCTGGCTTGGCAATATGCTAATGCCAACACCTTTATTTGGTTTTCAACCAATTTAATTTTGACATCAGATAAGGATAAACAAGGCTCATTTGCATCACTCTAATTAGATCTCTGCCATGACTCTGTAATTAGCTCAAAACAGCATTCTCAGATCTCCCAAGTTACATCAAAAGGGAATATTTCTCAATTTGAATTCAGAGTCCCATTTAATTTTCCCTTTGTTTACCTTTTCCGAGTAACAGTCTGCTGACTATATAGTGGTTGACAGCTTGCATCCACAACATTTCCATATTTCCCCCCCCCCCAACTAGTGATTCTCTACCTTTTTTAGAGGCATGACACACTTTTCCAAGACACCAAATCCCAAAGCAGACCTCATGATGTACCAAGCTGGGGTGGAAACACGCTCCTATACCACCTACAATTGTAGTTTTAGCTTTGGTCCTAAAAAACAAATCAACATTAAGTAACAATACAAAATAGACACAAAATATTTGTCAACGCCTGTACTTTGAAAATGACGAAGATGAGACAGTGCCGAGACTAAACTGACTTAATGAAACAATAACTGGCCACATTTTTTCCATAAAAAATAACGGTGACACATGGAATTAACATAATTTACTTTTACTTTCATTAGCATCTCACAATGACTGGACATTCCTGCAAAATAGGTGTTTAACTGAAATTAAAAGGCAGCGGACCAGCTAGTTAAATCGAAAAAACCTCTTGCTAAAGACAAGTGGGTTTGCTTTGGTGAGTTAGATGTGCTATCCATGCTAAAACATGCATTACATTATTGCTACACACATTTAATACTTAGGTCTTGTAGATTTTGAATGGTTGTGTGCCTGCTAAATGGATTTGCAACCTCCACTTATTTTAAAATGTCATAATTGTATGTATAAATAGGTTTTGGGCTTGAATAAAATATGTATAATGTTGTCTGCATGATAAAGGCTGGCATGTGGTTGAAGCTCCCTGCAGTCATCTTAGTTAACCCATGGATTGTGGCAGAGACCTTTGGCACAGATTTATGTATGTTGCGAACTAGGTTCTAGATGCCCTGCAGTCTGAATTTAAATTTAGTTTACCAAGTAATACGGGGGTCTCTGTGCACAGACTGGGATTCGAGGTGGATGCTTTCTTTTGGAATTTTCAGGTGAACTAAATCACCTTCTTTTTCTTCTTCAAAATTTGGGAAATAGGCCCTGAATAAATATCCTACTAAATAAAACATAGGTCCTACCTATACATTTTATTTCCACACGTATTTTTTTTTACTTTGAATTACTGCAGTTTTTTTTTTTTACATCTTGAATCTGCAGTGATTGTGATGCTACACCCAGAGAAATAAATGGTCTTTCAGTGACCAGCTCCATTAATGGAGAATTATTCTGTCACTCAAGTCTTTGCCTTGCCATAGACATGTCATGGTTTCAGATCTAGCTCTCAGGGCATATAGACTAAATCTGTCACAAAATGCTGTGTTGAGAGGCCTTTTACATATGAAGTGTACATGATTTAAGGGGTGTGGGCCACATCATTCAATGCCATACCATCAACCAAAGTGGAGGGTTGCAAGACTTTTGTCAGAAGACTATTTTATCATTGCTCTGTGTATTTTTACACAGTGCTCTCAGTCCTCGTCTCAACTGACACCCTCTGTTGACCTCAGGAGTGTACACATATGTTTCCAATGCATACAGATTCATCACTTGCTTGTTCTCACCTGGCAGTGAGGAGCGTCACTGGGCGTCACTCATGTGGGGGTGTGCGAAAGGAACAAGGTCCCCCACTGATATTTGTCTTCGACTGCTTCCAGCTGTGTTTGGCAGGGCACATGGCCAAGCCCAAGGCAGTTCAACAAACCTGGGACGCTGATCTAGTGGGGAGATGTTCTTCCACTGGCTACCTTGGAAGGTTTTTGCAACTGACAATTATTTGCATTATAGATTGCAGATTACTTTTTGGTTAATCGCTTGGTCTGTAAAATTTTCGAAAATAGGGAAGATGTTTCCTAATGTTTTTTCTGTCCAATCAACAGTCCAATACCCTGGAAAAGATTGACATATAGTACTATCACAGTCAGCATGGAGACAGATAGATATTGGAACAAAGGGTTGATTGACATTTGCCGTAAAAATTGAGTTAACGTTGTTGATCGACGGATTAATCAACTTATTGCTACACTTCTGAATTTAATTATATATCTTACCTAGCCTTGCTAATTTACAGAAAAAGGCAAATTTTGGTCTGTTTACCATCTGTTTAGGATACCACATTGAAGAAACCAACTGAATGTTTGTACTTTTAGCAGGCCCAGGATCATCTTAGTTCAGGAACAATTGGCAACTGTGTCCAAACATGTATTTAAATGTCACTGCTTTGATCACTGAACTGGAGACACACTGTTGTGTTGAAATATAAAACCAGTGGCTTTGTCCCACATTAGGATTGAATGAGATGAAAGACCCAGCTACTGTATGTAATGCAAGTATATAATCTGTACCCATATTGAAGAATGCCCTATTTTTCATTCCATTTCCAGTGTGGCAAATTCAATCTGATTTAATCACAAAGATGAGTGTTCGTCATCTCTGATGATGTCCCTCTATCTTCACAACCCAATTATTTTTTGAGTGGTTGGGTCAGGATAAACTACGAGTTTGTCAGGCCAGGTGTAGAAAAATAGTTATAAATTGTCCAATGCAAGGCGCTAATAAAGACAAATTTTTTAGCCCTGATCAAAGCACTTGAGTCATACTAAACGAACAACAAACATTATACATGTTATCCCAAATGTAAAGATAATGTATTGGCAGTTTGTTTTTGGTTTGGACAACACTCATCTTTTGGTTGGCCTGCCGTGATAGTCAATAAATCAATTCATCTCATGATAAATAAAAACAATTTTTTCCAGCCCCTATAATTCTATCGTTTGACGTTTTATAATATTTGAAGTGCAATTTTGTTTACATCCATTAAATATTTCGTTTTGGTTGTGTGTGGTTTTTAATTTCCGTATTTTTTATTGTTTTTGATTGTTTGGTTTTTATTCCAGTACATTTTTGTTAACAGAGACAGAGTCCACTGCAATCTTATCGTTTATCGCGATAATTTCAGGGACATTTTATCATCCAGCAACATTTATCTTGACGGGCCTACTTTTTGGTTGTTAAAAACAAAAGTAAGAAAATACCTCATCTGACATTTAGACTTGGGTGTTTGCCAGACAGCATTTGAGAGGCTGAAAGTGAAAGACAGTGATTGTCTGATAGGGAAAAACCTTGAGCTTTTTTTCATTTTAAATGTCATGTATGGTGTCAATCAATAGTCCAAATCAGAAGTCTAAATCCAAAATGAGCACAAAACATGGGCAAGTCTGAAATGCTGAAAAATACTTAACAAAACTGAATCAAAGGGCCAGGAATACATTTGTCATTAGACTTTTTTTGGATCTTGGTTATGTATTCCACTAGAGTTTCAGCTACCTACAGCAAATAAGTATGTAATTTATGCTTCATGCTCAGCTCTACAAGGTTACACTTGTTTAGACAATCGAGTAAATAAATGAAAGCAGAAAAGGTGATCCCCACAAGCCATTGTCACAGCATGGAAATTAATAATGACAGCTAATTTCCCACCATTTTTTAATGAGTGAATGCTAAAAGTACCACAACACCTAGAAGTTATCAAGTATTATTTTATGATCCTTTTTTTTAGCCTCCATTATTTGCAGTGTTGGAAGACTGTTTGTCCGGACCGAGCTCCCCATTGACACCAGGACGGTCCAAAGCCGACACACATTCCGCCGCGGGCTAAAAACACTTCTCTTCCGACTCCACCTTGGTTACTTAAAAAACAAACCGCAACAAAAACTTACAGTTGCACTTCCATTTGGATTTCAGTTTGACTTATTTAAAGAGAATGTACTTGTACTAATGTACTTGCACTTACTACTAGTTTTCTGGAGGTTAAAAGTACTTAATTAGAAGCTGCTTTTGATACGTCTAAGCTTAATGACATGCAATGTAATGGAAAAAGTATTTAGTTCCTGTTTTAAGTTAAATTACTAATACTACACTTTACAAATACTTTATTACAAGTACAAGTCCTGCATTGAAAATGTTACTTAAGCAAAAGTATGACTTTTTAAATCACAAACATGTACTTAAAGTATTTAAAGTAAAAGTACTCAATGCAGAGAAAAACTTACATTTTAAAAACTAGAAATGTTTACAATATTGATGTGTTTAATCATCTTATCGTTTCAGCTGGACCTGTATAGTGTTAGGTATTTTATTTGCATTCTGCATATTTATCTGCATTCATTTTGAGTGCAAAAATCTTAATTAAGTAATTAGTAACTGAATCTTTCAGATGAATGTAGTAGAGTAAAGTACAACATTTCTCTCTTTTTTTTTTAACTTAAGTGTAGTACTTGAATATATACTTAGTTACAATCCCGGCTCTAATTATTTGTTTGTATTCAACAAGGATAGCCCTTCTGTGTTGACAAATCTGAACTAAGAATATCCAATTTATTTGGCCGAGAGAAAAGAGAAATATGTGCCAAAGGTGAAAAATACCAGAACAAGGATACCTTGTAGAATATCATTCAAGTACATAGTGTATGCTTTCAGGATGTAGGCTTAGGCTAAAGTAGATTACATGAGTGATTAATTCAAATTTCAAACAAATCTAACACGGCACATTTTTATGTAAAGCCCAATATATTTTGTGAATCAAACACGATTTTTATCAAGCAAACCATCAAAGCCTTAAACTCATAAATCAGACAAATTTCGTAACATTCATGGATACAATGTTAAAAAAACAGCAACCAAAATACAGATCACATAGCTTGTAATTGCTGTTTCGACAAAGAGATTAAAGGATTCTCTAGCTTTTACCTTTTTGAAATTACAACAAAAGTATCATCAAAGTAAATACTTTAATCCAAATTTGAATAGACTTTAATAGATCAACACAAGTTTAAGTCTCGATCCTCTTCTTTAATGTTCATACACATTTCTTCTCATTATTTTTTTGCTTATAATATGCATTCTAGACTACAGTACATGCAGATACACAACCCCTTGTGTTAATGTCATCTGATCCGCATATGTTGGCACACTGATGGTGTTCAACCAGAGTACAAGCACAGACCCAAATCATAACGCTGTACGATATAAGGTCATTTGCTACTGCCACTGACAAGATGCCAATGTTCAAAGCTGCTGCACTGTAATGTATTAGTAGCCTGCAGGGAACATGGGGGTGTTAGTTGTGGCTTGTGACTTGCTCTCAATCTAAGGCAAACCCCGCTGTCAGACAACAGATAAATGTTGGCAGGAGCATGTGGTGTAATACACAAAACTGTCAAAATGCTAACAGGCCTGGCCCACTGTTTTGCCTTGGAGGCAGAATATTCATATTCTCTTGTTAAACATGAACATATGACTCTCCCCCCAACCAAAGCGTAATGTCCTTACTCAAGCTGAAATGATGACGGAGGATATGGAAAAAAGAAAAATCAGCTCAGTCATCTTGAGATAAAGAGGTGGGAAATTATTACATCAGAGCAGGGGTCTTCAAAACAATGTTGGCCAAGGACTCCTTAGCTGAAAGAGATATGGAGCAGAGACCCCCTACTACCTATATTGTATACAATGTAGTTGTATAATAAACTGGACCTGCAATAACGTGTACGGCGACCTAAAGCCTTTATACATACCTTTTTATGGTGCATACAATAAGGATTTGAAATGTTGTACAGTATATCTTGAAGCCTTACAGTATCGGTGGATGGCAACCTAATGTCAACCTTATCTGAGGGCCAGTAAGACTATCATCAATGCTGTGTGCATAATTTGTTTTAATATATACTATTAATATGTTTGATTCATGTTAATGTCTTTCAGACATATTTAAAAAAAAATAATAAAAAAATCACAATATTTTTGCAACTCCCGTGCAGCTACTCTGAGTACCTGCTAGGGGTCCCGGACCCCCTGTTGAAGATCTCGTCTTTAGATTATGTATGCCATTATTATTAGTATGCCATGCTTTAGATGGCATACTGTTTGGCAAAAACATTTACATAATGTGGTTTCCAAGCCTAATGAAGACTAAATTGCTCTAACGGTTTACTGCCATCAAGTGTTGTAATATGCTCTTGACATTTTAAAAGGGGCCATCACACATGGAGCTGTTTTGATAATCGCTCATTTCTAACACCACAGTTGTCAATCTTTGTAAACATGTTTTTTATGCTGTTCATTTAATGTTTTCAGTAGGAAAGGCAAATGTCAAATCCAGCGGTTTTAACTAATTCATACACTTGTTTAAAGCGGACCCTTAGCTGGAGTAAGGGGTGATGGTAAAATGGGGGGGCTCATCTGTGCTGCTTCACGTTGGTTAAATTTCACCAAATTGCCTATGATTTGCCACTGCTGAGCTGTACAACCCAGTGCAGGCGAAATCAATAATACATTATTTATTTTCTTTGTCTCTAATTCAACTGGAAATATAAGTCAATAAATAACTACTGATTGCAATAAGTGGGGCTTCCAATTGCCTTGATTCATCTTTTTAGTTCTTTATGTATTTTGTTTTTAATGTCTGCACGGGTAAATGTTTAAAAGATTTTCTTGCTACCTTTGAGCAACCGTGAGCATTTCCCTTTTGAATACAACCATTTGAAATGGGAGACTGTAGACTTTTATGGCCATGCAATTGGTGTATGTTGTGTTTTACTTGTAAATGGTCATATAGCATATTGCTATATGCTGTCATTTTTATGGCTTTTAAAGCCCATGGGATCAAGACTTTGACAATATATATATATATATATATGTGTGTGTATATATGTGTGTGTATATATATATGTGTATATATATGTGTATATATGTGTGTATATGTGTGTGTATATATGTGTGTATATATATATATATATATATATGTGTATATATGTG